>NW_010098842.1:0-59472 GCF_000699245.1 Pterocles gutturalis
AGCGGGAATGAGGGGAGGGGTGGGCGAGGGGGATGTTCCCCTGGTACGGGTCGATACGGAGCTTAATAGCGCAGGGATGGGTCTGGCATGCCCTTTGCAGTGAGTGTGCCTGCTTTTGGGGGCTGTTTGTACGTTTTTTTAAAATAAATCTTTGTAATTAAGAATATTTTTGGGGAATGGTAGCAGTATTGGAAATTCTAGTATGCAGAAGCGATGCGGGCTTTTGCAGTTTGAATTCCTGCCTGACCAGACAGGACAGCGAGCAAGTCTACACCATATAACTGGTAAAAACTTTGCACAGGGATGTAAAACCTATAAAGTTGCAGTAGTGTTGACATTTTGTCACGAGGGAAAAAATAATAGACATCGTAAGTTAGTTCAAATAAGAGTAAAGTTTATTGAGATATCGGTGATAAGAGAGGAGGCAGGCAGATGAAGTTAAGGTGAGCTCAGCTTTGTGCTTCTGTATGTGAAATCTGATATATTTGGAAGTTTGGATTCATTATTTGTAGTGTTTTGGGGTTTGATTTAGTAGGATTAAATGCTTATAGTTGTGACCATGAATTGTACTAAACTTTTAGTTTCACATGCCAGAAATATTTTCCCTGTCTTCAGAAATAGTCAGGCTATATTGTATGTTTTGGTGTTTTGCTACATAATATGTAATAGTCTCAGCTCGTGTGAAATAACAATTGAGACCGAGAAGATAGATTGCTTCTGGTTGTATGCTGAATGAACTTTGGGTTTCTTTTCCTCTTCCTGATGGTTTGACACAATGAAAAGGAGGTGGGGGGAGGGAGGAAGCCAGTTTACTGTTACACTGAGTCTAGCGATACATGGAAAACTTGTGCTTGATTCTTGAACAGAGGCTTGGTTTTATTGTCAGTAAAATAGCCCAATTACTGACTAGTTCATGGCGTTGTATGCCAACATGTCAAAAACTTTGTTAGTGAATGCAGGATGATCCTCTGTGTTAAAATTCTGAAGATCCTAATGAGGCAGGAGGTTAGAAACACCTTCTAAAAAAAAACAACTTTTCAGATTGTCGGATGTTTGTTCTGTTCAGTCCTTACCCTTGCAATTTTTACTGTTTTAAGGAAGCAGGAACTTAAAAAAGACATGCAGTATGCCTACGTGTACGTTAGAAACTAAAAAATAATGAAATTTCTATACAGTTACATATTTTTGAGCTGTTTTGCAGTTTTCTTTGAGGAACAGACCTTTAAAATCTCTAGAGAATCAGCCATCACAGTGAGGTATGTCAGTGATTTATACCTGGATGGTGGTCTCTCGTCAGCGAAACAAGTCTCCTGCAGGGTCTGCACCTGTGAGGGCTTCTGCTGCTAAATTTCTGTGTTGGTGTATTTCAGTGCAGTTGAAGTCTAGTGATAGCACTAGTTAAGCTAATACAATGATAACCATAAAGATTTTCAGGAAAACTAAATATACTTTTCCAGGATTTCAGGGCATCTTCCGCAAAAATTTTGTGTGGTTTAATTCAATGCTGAGCTAGACTGGATTCAGGGTTTATCTTAAGGGAACACTTGGAACTAAAATCAACCTGTGCTTTGGATTATATGCATATATATCACCTACTGTAAGTCAATTTAACTTTTTAACAAATAATAACGGCACTGTCAGGATGAAGTCATATTCACACATATATTGAAATTATTGTTAGGATTTAGGTGGACATGTATACTTCTGTGATTTTTAGGCACTTGCCTTGCTATCACATCAGCTTTCAAACCTGCAGAGAAATAAAACCAAAACATTCTTTGCATTTTTATTCAGCCTGAAGTTAGTTTTGCTTTTTTGAAGTTTAGTTAGTAAATTTTCTTGGGGGGTAGATATTTTAAACTCACTTTGTCAGAATCAGACTTCCAGATATGATACTGTTTTTTTTTAACTATTAGAAGCATTGTTTAATTATTTAGATGCAGTTTGACAGGTTGCTGGTAAAGTAATGTTCTGAGGCCCCTGTAATAGAGCCAAGTTATCTTTTGACTTAAAACTTTCTGAAATAAACCTAACTAATATTCAAGGGTTGTGGATGCTAGGGGGGACACAGTAGTGCCGGCTGTGGAGCTCAGGAAATGGCTGGTTTATGTTTCTCAATAACTGAATGTAGCTGTTTCTTTGTTTCCTGGAATAGTTTTCATGTGGACATAAAGTGATGCTAAGAAACATGAAAGCAAAGTATATGTACTTTTTAACACGATGAATGAATGTCTTCCAAAATCTGCATTTTTAAAAAATTTTTGAATGTTTTGCCTTGCTAAAACAGCTGTTGCATTTCCAGGCACATTTTTCAGGGTATTTTTTTCTCTTAGTTGCATCAAGCTTTGTCCTCAAAACTTCACAGCAATCATTCAGCATTCCTAGAAGACATTGTCTTGTCATTTCTTTCACACTTCAGCTAATGTATATTGTGTTGTAGTTCTTATCAATGTCACTGTTATGTATGAGGATTGTGGGTGGTCACATTCTTTGTGTGAATATTTTTAAAACCACCAAGCCCAGAACAAGGGTTCTGATAGATTTCCCTTAGATCTTTGTTGCCTTTAAGCTTTGTTGCTTTTTCAGATGCAGAGTGATTCTTCTGAAACTTGGAAATCAATAACATTTGATTAAGATTTTGCTAGGAAAACCAGTCATTTGGAACTGTTCCTGTGGGACTAAACAAGTACTTTGTATGAGCATCATTGTTCACAAAGCATCAAAATACAGCCCTTTTGTTTTGCAAGGCAGATGAAAGTAGCTGAGAAACTAACAAGAATTCTGTTTGGGCTGCATGGTATTTGTTCTTTAGCACAGCGTGAAATGCTGTGTGAACACGACAAGACCTACCTGGAAGGTGCAATATATGAAGATGCATTTGGGTTACATCTTTAACAAGTACCTGTGTAAATGCTGCCAACTTTTCAATTATAGAATACATACATAGTTTTCCTGGGGCAAATTGCTTCATCTAGAACACTGTTAAGCAGAGAGCCGGAAGGAAAGGGGTCTTGTTTCAACATGTATGATTTCAGAATCATGTTTCTAAGATGGATGATTGCATACAGAACTGTAACCTAAGTGGAAGTTGTTCTAGTCTGAAATCTTCAGCAGTAGTTAGAGGAAGTGGATGGTTGTGCAATAATCTGGGTTTTTTTGTTGCTCTTAGTCAAAGAGGTTCTTCATTGCTTTTTTGCTGTTTGGGATAAGCATGTGATGCAAGTGCGTACATATTTTTATTTAAAAAGGAAGATGGCTTGATTTGTGAGTGGAATTGAATGCCTTCGTGACACAGAATATGCAATAAAACATACGAGTACTCAACTGCGAGATTCACTGTCGTGCATTCACATGCTAGTGCACTTAAAATCTGACATTAGTGTGACAGTTCTGCTTGATTAAAAAGTCTTAAAATTTCAGACCTTCATCTCCATGGCCTGGTATTCTTTTTCTGTGTGCTCTGGATTCTGATCTTGTGATGATTTTCTCTTTTGGGCTGTTCTTGCAAACTGTTGGCGAACATCACTGTTAGTCCCGTTTTCTCTGTGCTTGGCTTCGAATTTCCCCACTGCTGGCCAATATAACGTAACACTGCAAAATATGTGGCATTCTTATGGCAATATATTAATTTTGAATGAAAAGCAAGCAAGTCTATTTGATGTCAAGGAGTAATTTGGTCCAAATTGATGAGACTGATCACTGATAAATTCAAGCACACGTTTGTGCATTGAAAGACAGGGCTCTGGTTTCATAAACCTCTTTGTAGTCCAGTGTGTACCAATGCTTCTGCTGAAGAAACAGTCAGTCTTCAAAGGAGTTAAGTTTCTCTTTCTCCCCTTTTTTCCCCTCTTTCTCTTGGTGTCTTGGTGCTGAAATGCCCTATACTTACTTGTATGTGTTGTTTGAAACTACATGCGAGAAAGCAGTGAAAGGGCGCATGAAATTCTCAGCTTTTTTTTCAGTTGGATGAGAGGCCCAGAGTGATTAGAACTGTGGAACATAAAATGTGTACAGAAGTGTCAATGTTGTGTTGGGACCAGCAGTTACCTGCCATTGCTTCACATCGCTCTGCGGAGTGAACAATTTCAGGCTTCTGTATATAGAGAAAAGGCACAAGTTGGCTGAATGCTGAGGATCCTGTCACACAAGGGCTATTGGAGTTCTGATGTACTTATGCTGACACTTTTATTTAGCTTTGTCTTCTCTTACTGAAGATTTTGAGGCAGACTTTGTTTCTGTGTGTTAGTTGGTAGTAGTTTGTGGAAGTCAATAAGTAAACAAAGGCTGCCTTGTCTTTCAAGAATAAATATCTTTATCTAGATGTTGGATGTTCACACTTCAATAGTGTTTCCAGTGTCTAAACTCCAAGCTCATCTGAGCTGGGATTTTAGTTATTGGCACTGAAAATCAGAACTTATTTCTTATCAAATTTTTAAGATTCTGTCATTATAGTTTATTTAAATTAGATTATTTCTATGTGTGCTAGAAATTCTAGCTAAGTTACAGCTGAAGATAACTCAGTCCTTCATTGACTGGGCAATTGGATCTCTGGTTTGAAGTTGCTGTGAGGTTGATCCTGCACTTTTTGGTTTCTCCAGACCTCTGTGCCTCCTTACCTTTGCCTACTAGCATAAACAGTACACTGTAACTATTGCACTTTGGTCTATGTTTCATTCCTTAATAGCTGAATTTGGCTGGTGTTTTAAGGTGGTTTTGCAACCCAGCTGGCAAAAAGAGCATCATACTCAGTTTCTCTTGTCAGAAGTAAGCTCAAGGGAGCTGGGCAGGAGTTTTGTTTATGTTTGGAGACAGTCTAAACAGGCATGTGCAAGGGCTTAGCATAGGCTTGAGCATCGATTGGCTTGCCATGCAGTCAGCTCAGATGCGTGGGTAACGATCATCCTATTAAACTTTTAAAACAGTGCTGCAGGAGTAACATCGATCTGAACTGTTAATGACTAGAACCAAACGTGTCAGGCAGCCTTCCTCTTTAATGTATTAGTTCACTTGTTGGATAGGTTATACTAAATCTTGCTTTTTGAGGGAAAAAACGTGAATTTGAAGTCATCACTGAAATGGAGTGAAGGACAACTTGAAGCTAATGAACGTGCTTCAGCTCTGTTTTTCAGCAGTGTGATGGTTATGGCATTGATTATACAGTCAGTCTAATAGGAGCTGTTATGAAAACACTGGTAATTATTACTGGTCATTTTTTAATCTTCCTCATTACTAATGCTTATTACGGGCAATGAGTAACAGTGATAATTTCTTAGAAGAATAGTGTCCTTTTTACTGATCTGCTAGGCTGGTCTTTGTTATGAAATTGAATCCGCAGGTTTATTATCTTTATGCTTTATGCCAGATTTAATGCAGAATTATTTTAGTACTTCTGAAATTAGAAAAATATAAATCATTATTCTTAAGTTAAACAGTGCTTTATTTTTGTCACTGCGTAGTGGATGTAAAGGACCTAGATCCTCATCTAGATTGTATACTAGATCCTCATCTGATTATCATGCTCAATTGATCTGATTTCTGTTTGAGCAGCACTTGTTCCTAGCAAAGAGAGGCAAACTGCTCGAACAACAAGAGATCAAATGTGAGAAATCTTAAAATAAAAATAAATTTCTAAGTACATACTTGATCTGTGTGGTAGTTTCCATTACTTGTGCTGAATCTTCCTTGAAATGATGAGTCATAATTTAAAGGCTTATTTTTTTTAGTGAGAGATCAGTTAGGAGTCTGCTTTATTGCATATTGCTTTTTTTTTCTTTTCTTTTTTTTTTCTTTTTTTTGAATGCAGAGACAAAATATGCCATGGGGTGAAAGGAAGGGGAAAAGTAAGATTCATTAAGTTGTTCACTATCGCTCTTAGCTTTTCGTTTGTTGTGTATTAATTTTTGTCTTAGACTTCCATGTGAAAGAAATATAACAGCCGATGGACTGCTTCCCTCAGCTTTTAAAGCCTGAAGAGATTAGCAATCTCAGAACAAACTTGATACACATGATAGATCTATTTGGTTTTTTGTCTCTGTTATAACTTTGTCATGGGTTCTCTGTTGGTTCCCATATTTTAAAGACAGTTGCTAAAGGCAGCTATTAATATCAGTCTTACCCTGGTTCAGTCACATTTTATTTTTTTTTCTTTTTTTTTAAATTTTTTTTTTTTTAAAAGAAGACACTTTTTTTTCAAGAGACCCTACAAGTCTCTTTTTTTCTCTTTGTAGTTTGTCAGGAACTTCAGAAACTCAGTTGCTGTCGCCTTTTAATGCTTGATTCACCCTATATTCCTTTCAACTTACAGGGCAGCATTCCATCTAGTGCTTATTCTAAGAGCTTTTATGAGCTCTCTTCTGATCAGTCTTGAACAATCTTGCTTGCCAAGTTGGCAGCTGACATATGAAAAATTTTTCATCAGTAATAAATAGGAACAACTTCTGCCATGTCCAGAAAATCCTTGTGACAGTTTTGAAGCATAGTATAAATGTGAAATAAACTTACCTCATAGGAAAAAAAGAGAGATTTTTGACTGATCTGCTTCTGTAGCACTGATGGGAAAGTAAATCTTGTAATTACTTCAGTTATCTGAAGACAAAACTAAAAGCATGGTGTGTCATGCTTGCTAGAAAATTCAATTTTTTTCATCACCCATGTATGCCTTTTCATTTTTTTTTGATGGCATAGTATGTGTTTCATTCAGTGAATTGTCACATTTATTTTTCCAGATTTCTTTTTCAGATTTAGAAGGATCAAAATCGTAACACTAGGGAAAGGGACTTGCAAATAATTCACCATTTTTAAACATGGGTTTCATGTAAATGTGGACGTATCTTTACATGCTTAGCTTGTACTTGCATCAATTACCAGTGTGTGAGGGTGTTCAAGAAACTGTAATAGCAGCAATGGCTGGCAAAACATCCAGTCTTTCATCGTGCTTGCCTAGCCCCCCACATGGCTATGACATGCCACTAATTAGAGCAGAGTTGCACCCATGTCTGGAGTGTATGTGTTTAGGTTTGATGTTTCCTTCTGCACTTAGAAATTGCCTAGTAACATCTTGTATGCATAACAAGGATGTATTTAATATTAAATACCCAGCTCGTCCTCATATTCTGTGCTTGTGTTCTGTTTCACATCGCCTTGTAAGCACCGTGCCTTTTGTGGCGTTCTCCAATTCCCTGCATTCTCACAAGGTTGTATGCCTGTGCCCTTTTTTTATTGTTATTTTTGAAGCTTCATAAGTATCTCTGGTGTGCAGGCTCACAACTCATTAAAGGGAGTCTCAGCAGGTGTTTAGGATAAGGTTTTTTTAATATGATGGAGAGTATAGTGTTTTGTGCGTAGCTTTGTGGAACCAAGGTTTGCTTGTTGGCCAGCATGGGAAAGATCAGGTCTGTGATTTTTTTGCTGGGTGGTTAGTTCTTGGTTTCTGCAAAACTAAATCCTGCATAATGAACAATCAGCCTCTGTAATTCAGAATTGATAGAGTCTTTCCTCTGAGAAATGCTAGCACTTCTAGCCATGTTAGCAGGTGTTCATTATAAAGATCAGCAAGTACACCATAACATTTTTATTTTTTAGATGATGCAAATTCTAAAAAAAAATTTCCAGTTGATTTTTGCAAATATATGCTTATACAGTAGAAGTGTCACATAGAAACGTTACAATAATAACTTCAGTGAAACAACATAAACTTTTGTCTTTGACAGACAGAAGAATGATGTCGGCAGTGTGAGTTTTGGCCAGGATAGTTGACAAAATGTAGACAAAATGTAGGGAAGGGGACCTAGGAGGTTTTTTTGTCCAACCTTTCACTCAAAGAAGGGTTAACTTTGAGTTCAGACCAGGTTGTTTAGGGTTTTGTCCGGTCTAGTCTTAGAAACCCCTGAGCATGTTCTGCGGGCTCTCAGCATCTGTCCCAGTGGCTGGTAATCCTTCCGGTGAAAATCTTTTTGTCTTCTATCCAACTGGAACCTTTCCCATTTCAATTTATGATACTTCTAGGATTTTTCCCTCCCATACACTTCAGTATAGAACCTGTCTTCATCTTCTTGGTAATCTTCCCTTGTAAAGCCTTCTGGTAGGTCCCCCTGAGCTTTCTCTTTGCCAGGCTGGACCCTGGTTCCCCAGGCTGAAAGAAGTTTAGATTACTTTGAAACCTATGTGTACTTTGAATTTGTTCTCAACTTCATTCTTTTAAAGACTGATTGAAAACTGATTAAAACTTTTAAAATAGAACCTGTATTTCATGTCCTGCCAGACTAAGTTCAAGTTGAATGAGGTTTAAAATGAAATGTTTTCACCCATTGATTCTAATGTTAAAATAATATCTGGGAGGTAGGAGAATGGATTGATAATCCTCATGTCATTTTGTATCCATAGTATCGTACAGGAATATTTCAGAACACTCGAATCACCTTTGGCAGCTCTGCTGGTTGTTGATTTAGACGTGAATGTGTTGTATTTTTTATGACTGAATGATAAGGACATGGTCATTCATGATAGCATTCCAGATTAATATAAAAAATATTCTCCACTTATGCTTCTTTAGGTATATTAAAGTAACGTTGGTCTGATGAAGGCACTGAAATAGTCTTCCTATAAAATAATTATGGTATTATGCTGTCTGTGTTTACTCTTTTTTTTTTTTTTCTTTAGAATTAATCTGACTTAACAAAACAGAAATAAGAGAAGTGTTTTCAGTAGTTAAATCAATCAAATTGTATGGTGAATGTGGTGGATCTGCCCAATTCAAATGCAACATATAAACAGCTAATAATATTTATGGAGATCCAGTTCAGTGCCTTTTGGTGAGCTATTAGCTCATTAAAATTGTCAGTATGCAAGACTTTGGAATTCTTGGGGTTTTCTTTGTAGAACAGACACTTGTATTTCGTGTTCTTTTAAAAAGTTGATTTTTGTGTTGAAGTCTTTTTCTAGAAAATTGGCCTCTTGACATCCTTTATCGAAGAACCTGGAGCAGGAGAAAGACAGTTTTTACAATGAGGAGAAATTATTTGTAGGTAAGTTAAGTGCCAATGTGTGACAATGATCTGTGATCTTTTCAGCTGGGCAAAACAGCTACGAGTTGTAATCCTCAACCCTGAATGTAAGTTGAATCAGTTGCCATGGCAGTAGGTGATGTAGATATACTAAGCATTGGTACAGGCCTTGGGTGAGATGAAGAGGAGGGTTTGTGACCTGTACGTGTAATTTTCATGCTGAGCAGTGATGAAACTCTACTCAAATATTCAATGAAATATGTAATCCTACTTTTTTTTTTGTGTGTGTCTCAAAAAATGTGAGGAGAGAGTTAAGTTCTGTGGGTGTTTTAGGATAACTGGTAAATTGTGAACACCTATGTACCTAGGCAGATGAACTATATATATAGGTATAATTAGGTATGTATATGTATAGGTATACTTAGGTATGTATATATATATCTGGTTGTAATTTTATAGTGTGGTGCCTTGTTAAGCTGCCTGGTATTTCAGGTAAATTTGAAGTGACAGTTCCATTACAGAAAATTAGATGTGACTAATTTCCTTTGTGAGTAAATTTTACATAAAAAATGTGTAGAAAGTAGTAAAGGTAACCTTCTGCTGTGCATTTGATGACAACCCAAGTACTGAATTATTTACCATTGCTTTGTATTGCCCCTTTGCTGTTTGACGGATCATTTTACACTATAGTATTGTGACTGCTTAGGGAAAAAAATGTGTGTTCAGCAATCTCCGTGACCTCTGGAAGGGATAATTTGTTTGGGAGTTTAAAATATGGTTGACATTTGACCAGAATCTCCTTGGCTATTTTTGTTTGCAGAGCCTGCAGAATATTATATTTTGTAGTTTGAGACTATGTGGCATTTAAATAGTGGGGAAAAAAGTTATCATTAGAAATATTTCTCGTCTTGGTTTTCTTCTTGTTATGCCTATCGACAATGTGAAAATTCCCAAAATAGTCCTAGAGACACAAGTAAAATATAACTTCTTTTGAACTTTGAGTTTTTGAAACATCCTTTTTTCAGGTGTGTGTTCTTTTTTGAAAAAAGACAGCATTCGAGGTTTGTTCAGCAGTGAAGTTCTGTTTTTTCTTTATGCCTTGCTTGGTATTGAGAATACATAAAGTTTTTTAATAAGACGTTAGCATTTCTATTTGTGAATATAATTAACGTGAGTTTGCTATGTGTAGGTTACTGCTATTCCTGCACTTAATTCTAGATTTCAAGAGTCATTATGTCTGGGGACAGCTGATCATTACTTTCAGGTGTATATTTGAATGAGTACTAGTAAACCTCACTTCATGAAAAACAAGATGAAAAAATAGTAGTTCACTGAGAATCCCTCTGATTTTTCTGAAGTATATTTAACTTTAATCCATATATTGCATCAATACCATTATCTAATTTCCGAAACCATTAAGTCTTAGTAAAGCCACATAAATAAAACTACTGTAATCCTTTTTTTTTTTAATTTTAAGTTTTCCTTTGCAAGTTTAGTGTTAATAAGCCAAAGATAAATATAATACGATTTCTGACTCTCTAGTAATTATTTCCTTTTTCTGCTTAGGTGTTTAAACTTCTGATTCAGTCACCACATATTAATGGGGAAGAAAACCTGATTGATTAACACAGTTCTGGTAGTTTTTTTGGTTTTGGTTTTTTTTTTTTTTTATTCCACGTTGTTTGAGGAGAGATTTGAGGAACATTTCAAGGAATGGAGTCAGCTCACAGTTTACTACTTAATGAAGAAGTGTATAACCAGCTTGGTGAATTTCAAAAAGCAGAGTTCATTTTTGAATGGTTACAGTTTTTGGAAAAACTTTTACCAGTGACTAGCAGAGTAAGTATAATAAGACTTGAGAAAAAAAAAAAAAAAGCACTTTATAGAGCTATTTATATCTGTCTTTTTTGTTATTTTGTTTAAAAGCGAAGAGCAGTATTGAGTTTCTTTTTGTTCATGTCTTTTATGTACACACAATGAAAGTATGTTCAGTGTTAGCAGTAACTATATAAATGTTACAAGTTTTTGGTCACAGCCCTTCAAGTGACAGAGCCACTTGTCTAATGAAACAAATTTGGGAAGTAAGCATCAAGTGAATTTTTTTTTTTAAACTCAATACTGCAATATTTTGCAACCGTGTGATGAAGAATGGCAGTCATGCTTCCACCTAGGATGGCACAACTCTTTGGTAGTTCTCTAGCAAGCAAGAGTATAACATCTTTCTCTGTTTTTTGTTTTCCTATTCAAATGATACAAGTTCTGTTTCCAGACAACTGTCCAATTGTTTGGTTCACTGTTTAATGTATATTAAGTAGCATGTGTGGGTATTTAACAGTGAACCAACCTAGATGATGCTATTTAAGACATATGTTATTTGTGTTAAAATATGCGAATGAAATGCAGTGCCAGGTTCTTGATTTTTTTATTTTTTAAGAAGCATTTTAAAAAATTGAGATAAGACTAAAATAGATTATTATTTTAAGGGAAGTTCTTTCCTTTGCATTGCTCAACCTCTTGAAATTCTGATAAAGTTCTTCTTTACTACTTAGATTACTATATTTCTATGAATTGTTTTATTTTAAAATAGGCATAAAAGAAGCAAGAAATGGCAATTTTCTTTTAGCAAAACATAACTCTTCGAGTGCCATAGGGAAAATACTCCTGAAATGCTGCTAGAAAGAATTACGCTCTGAAAAATTAGTGGTTTTTTAAAAATAATAAAATATTAATATATTTGATCTGACTTTTCTTTAAATAGAGAGGTGCAATAAAATGTTAGGTTTTAGTTAAGAATGTCAGAGTATCAGAATGCTAATAATGAAAAAAAAAGAGAATTAGCATCTTCAACTGACTTCTAAGTTTAACTGAAATTTAACTGGTTGCTGGTTTTATTTCCAGGCTGATATAAGGCAAAACCAGAAGAAACTGGTTGAACAATTGACTTCTTTATTAAACAATTCACCAGGACCTCCTACCAGACGGCTTGTTGCCAAGAATTTAGCTGTACTTTATAGCACTGGAGAAACTTTTTCTGTTTACCAAACAATTGACAAATGCAATGAACTCATTCGGAGTAAAGATGATTCACCAAGTTATCTTCCTACAAAACTGTAAGTATTTTTTTTTTAACCCCAAACTTCAAATCCAGTGATAACAAGAGAGGCAGATTTAAACGGTGAGAAGTTAATGTAGGAGATGGTGTACTCCCTCATTTCTGCCCATTTTTCAGTAGAAGCTTTGTACCATATGACACACAGAATTTGGGAGCCTCCCTAATTAGTATCATTATTGTGGGTGTATCCAGCTGTAAAAAGTAATTTTTTCTTTAGTATTACATCTCTAAAATTTTTAGGCTTGAGTATTACAAAGATAAACTGAATTCGTCTGAAACCTGAAAGCAAACTCAAATTGCTTCCTTCAATTTTTATTTTAATCGTTTAATATATGCTGTCTTCATGGCAGAATTACAAGTGGTCAAGTGCTTGTGTAGCATTTAATATACTCCTTTCTGTGTCTTTACTGGAAAGTTTTGAGTAAGAAGTTCAGCTGCCTATTGAGGGGAAAAATGTCAGTATTTCACAGCATAAGTTGCCTGTGAAAGTTTAATAAGCTTAACATATATTTCTCTTCCTTGTTTAGAAGTTTCTTGTTATGATTCACATAAATAGAACATAAAATCAATCACATTAAAATGCTTTAAAATTACATTACTTTTGAAGCATTTAATGCAGAGGCAGTTCAGTGGCTGATGGGAGTCAGTGTAGGTTGCCTATGTTAGCACAAAATTTGACGTACCTAGCTAGCTAGTATTTACTGGATCCACTGGAAAGAAATGCCTTGAGTGATTTGAAAGCTAAGATAAATTTATTTTTTTTAGGAGTGTAGGAATGCTCAACTTGTTGCTGTCATTCAGAACTATGATGACCATAGTATGCTTTAAGGTAATAGGGTAAGCTGAGGCTGGTTTGTGCTTTATGTTTTTGTTCAGTGAGGGGGACAAAACCAGCTTGCAATATCTATTGCTGTATTGAAGAAACCATGCTTTACAGCAAGTCAAACAAAATGCAGCTTGTTACAAAAAAGGTGAAGAATGCTTTTCATAAGTAACTTATTTAACATTAGTAAAAGAAAAAAAAATTACCTGACGTGGTGCATCTGAATTCACTACCGCAGGACAGATAGTAGAACGAAGAATGTGGTAGTATTATATACGATGTGTGTGCAGCAGGGACCAAAAAGGTAGAAGATAGTTGGTGATCTCCAGCCAACCAACTGAAAGTCAGGGCAGAGAGAATACCAGCAATGGGTACACAGTTATGAGGGGGCAGGTGTTTGAAAAACAGGGAGAAGGTAAGCAGTAAAACATAGAGGTACAACTCCAGGTGCAAAACACAGTTATTGAGTACATTTCTTACTCCAGCTGGGAAACTAGATCTAATTAGTTAGAGACATTTGAAATATTTGTAACTAAAGGCCTAGAACCTGGCCAATAGAACAGAGAAGTGTGAACTGTTATTGTTCCAAATCTTAAGGTGCAGAAAAATTATGAATAACCTTCATTCCTGAAACAATGCACATCTTTCACTATAGTGAAGAAAATTAACGGTAGAGGTAATAAAAGATCATTGTGCATTAATGATACTGTATACAAAGCAGAGCAGAATCTGTCTTTCTTCTTTGCTTTACATGCTAATCCTGTTTCTGACAACCCAGCTGAAGTTTCCTGAAAACAGATTTTTGCAAGGACTCAGTTGTATTTTCGAATGCCATAACATTTTTTGTTTCCCTCTTGTTCTAATTGACCTCTTGTGCAGTCATTTGAGTTAAGAATTAAGTTTGCTATAAAGTGTCGTAGTCCTGCAAAGTGGATTACTGCTGTAGTGCTGGCTCCTCAGCAGTGAGATGCATTAACATTATAGGTGAGTTGTAGTGTGGGACAGAGCTCTTGCAGCTGAAACAAGGAAGATGCCACATTGGAGGAAGTAGGATGATGTCGGCATAGCAAGGAGGGATGATGGAGACTGTTGGCAGTAAGGCAGAAATGGCAAGCACAGGCAGAAATGGCAGATAGCCAGACTCAGAAGGCAGAGGAGTAGCTGGGGGAGAAAGAGAGGGGTGGAAGTGTTCAGAATCTTGCTGAGTATGTAAGTGCTGGTGAGGAGAGGAAAAAAGTGATGAGGTGGAGAAAAAGGTAGCAGTAAAATATGGTTTACTTCAAAAAAGGTTTGGAAAAGGGATTTGTTATAGTACTGACATTGAAACAACAGACTACAGAAAAATAATTGGAACTACAGAACTCTGTTGAGTAAAATCTTTCATCTTGGGCTGCAAGTATATGGAAAACTTGGTGTTCAGTGAAGAAATACACTGCTTTTTCTTTTTTTTTTTTTTTTTTTAAATCTCGATTAAAGTGTTGTCTTTGTTTGCTGTCTGTCCTTATTTAGCATACATGCCCATGTTGTCTGGTAGCAACACTTCACCATCATTGTTCACAATACGTTGATTCACCTGAAAACTCCTTTAAATAAAGTTTCCAGTGAATTCTTCTCTTTTGTCATAAATAATAATTCTTCTTCTTTCATGTAGGTGGAAGATGGAAATGTTTTAGGCAAGCATTTTAAAAAGAATCTTAGTTAGGTGCTTATCTGCTACTAAAATTGAATGTGATATGAATGTTGTATCGGATCAGATAAACAGATCATGTAGTATGAGTACAGCTTATTTCTTTACTTTAAATTACAAAATTTTAAAAATATCCACTGGGGCTGCTTTTTTAACCATAAGTATTTTGAAGGCATTTGGCTGGCCAGCAAACTTTCATAGATGATCTCAGTGCTATTTTACCACATGTTTAAGTTCTTAGTTCTGCATTTTTGTTGGTACCTCTCCAAGTGCAATTGTTAAGGCAAAATTTGAGAGAAAGCTACTTAATTGTATCTTACCTAGAGAGTCATATATCAAAAGGGAGGTGTGCTGCCAGGGAGGAAAAAAAACAGAGTCCGAGAAGCTTTTCTCTGCAAAACTTGTATAAATTTACAGTCGTCTTTGGAAACTTCTGGTGGGTGCTTGTGAGATGACAGATGAAGTGACTCAATACATTTCAGACTTAGTGGAGAAACATTTGTGGAAAAAAAATAGACATCTAGAGTCATGATACAATCTTAGAAAACACTCACAAGAGCTTCCTAAGTCCTATGCTTTGAACTTATATAGAAACTTAAATATTGATATGCAGAAGTAGCTGGATTCTTGTCTTTAGTTGACTAGGTCTTACTCATCAACAAATATTGCTGCTTTGTTGCTAAAAATCACTGTTCAACACTGATTGGCTCTTCCATGCAACACTTAAGCACATCACAGTACAGCCAGCTGTGGAAGGGTGTTTCCAGGTTGTACCGTGATGTAATAAGGTTGTTCTGGTTTGGGGGGTTTTTTTTGTGTGTGTTGGTTAAATATTCCTTCTTTGGATTATGATGTGAAATAGATATTATTTAATCTTGAGGCTAATTAAGGAGAGTATTTGTGACCATCAGATGATCAATTTAGTAGTATGATGGTGCAGTACTAATTTTATGCTCAGCGACACCATGATCAAAATTAAAATCCAGACTGTTGGTGTGTACCAAGTTGGATAAAAGCAATAATTAAAAATATTGCTTTAAGGAAAATAGGAGTTTTGGTATGATAAGAGATAAAGAATATCAGTTTTGTTTTTCTTATGGTTCTTTGTCATTTAGGGAATTACTGTTAATATTAAATGCATTTTTCTAATTAAGGATGTGTTCAGTATGAGATTTTGAAATTCTTTGTGTGAAACTTCAGTTCAGTTGGGGAATAAGTAAAGTGTTGCTTTGTTGAAGGGGATGCTGAGCAGTGTCACTGCACATTTACGTAGGTCTGGCCAAAGAGCTGAAAGCTGATTAAAGCTATAATTACTTTTTTTCCTTGTGTTCATAAAATTAATTGCTTTAGTTATAGATCTGTCAATATGAAGGTAAAGTGTTTTCCTTAATCAGTCATTCAAAAGAGACTCTTTAATTAAACAACTCTTTCTTTAGTTCTTTTTTTTTTCCCCCTCAATATTTAGCAATTTTTGCTTTTGCTAAAGGAGTTGCCAATGAGCACAAAGACTCCAGTTGTCAGGTATTTCACCTGGAAACTATGTTCACAATCTGTGTGCGGTGAAAAGGACATGGGCTTATACTTTGATTTCCTTCCAAGTGTTTTCTTATTATGTATTATTATACATGAATATCAGAATTTTAATTACTAGACCATTTGCAGTCAGTCTACTATTGACTATGGAGTTGTAAATAAACCTGTCCCTGGCTACTTCTAGCAGCATCTGCCATAGCACAGTACATAGATGGCATGATGCCCAGCGTGCTTAGTTAGAAATTAATGTTAAGGTTTAAAGGTGGATATGAAAATTGCATGCCTATCATAAAATTTATTGGAAGATTGTATTATCTGAATTCTTGTATTATCCAAGTTATTTTCCCAACCCTTGTATCTGCATTTCTGCTAGAGCATGAGTATGGGCCACACACAGACCTTTTTTTTTTTTTTTTCCCCCTTTTGATAATCCACTTACATTTTTGGGACATTCTATTTAGTTATTTTGTTGTTTGCCCATTAATTACATTAGTCGTCTTAATCCCTTTCATCTATTACTGCATCCATTTTCACGCGTCTTTGGATTTGCTTTTGTTGTAGTGCTGCGGTGGTATGCTTGGGCTATTTATACAAAAAATTGGGAAGAATTTTGGGAAACAGTTTTACTGACACCGTTGGGAATGTGCTTAAAGCAATGAAGAATGCAGAGGTATTGGAACAGCATGTTTAAAAAATGATTGAAAAAATAATAGGATGTTTCCTGTTGGTAGCTGGACCAATGAACAGGAGAAAGTGCATGATACCAAAATATAAATAAATTGTGGAAAGTCATAGGATAAAATTCAGTGTCTAAATTCCAAAGAATTACTGGAGAGTTAAATGGATTATTACTATAAAAGGATGGATCATAGCTATTCTTAATCTGATTTCATGAGATAACTTGATAAACTAGAAAATTTAATTGCCTTATTAATGAGATATTTTTTGCTCCATTTGTACTTCACGTTTTGAGTTTTAAACTGCTAGTGAGTACTTTCCAGTAGAACATAGGATTACTATTTTCACTTGCTTATAGAGTTATAGAGCTTTCACTTACTTCAGCATAAACAGATCCCCAAAAGTCTAAAACACGCAAACCAGTGTTTACCCATTTCAGTAGTCAGCATTTTGTATTTCCAAGGAGCTTAGGGTTTCAAAACTTTAACATTTGTCTTTTTCATTTTTCAGTCTCAAGGTCGTTATGAAATCATGCTTAGTTTGCAAAATATATTAAATGGTTTAGGAGCTGCTGCTATCCCCTGTCATAGAGATATTTACAAAGCTGCCCGATCATGTTTGACAGATCGATCCATGGCAGTCCGCTGTGCTGCTGCAAAGGTAAAGTGCTCTAATAGCTGTTTTTACTAAGTAAGCTCCCTAAATAAAATTCTGATTTAATGGATGATGAACACAGCAGCTTATATCTATTTCTTTGATATTGCCTTCGCAGGAAAAATTCAAGTCATTTTAGTATGAAGCAACATGCTTGTTTTGTTGGGGAGAACTCTGTATATTATGTAGCAAACTGAAATTTGTACTGAGTGCTTTTCGACATTAAAACATTTTTGTTTCCCTTTTTTTCTAGTGTCTTCTTGAACTTCAGAATGAAGCAGTATTTATGTGGAGTACAGACCTGGATAGTGTTGTGACTTTGTGTTTTAAATCCTTTGAAGGTTCCAATTATGATGTACGATTAGCAGTTTCAAAACTATTAGGCACAGTATTGGCTAGAGCTCTAACATCTAAACAGGCAGCAGGTAAAGTATGTACTTTCTTTGCTGGTTCCTCATCTGTAAAAATCTGTCAGATGATAAACTCTCAAGTTCTGTTGAAGCCCAAATTAAAATCACAACGTAAGCTTCATCTGGCTGTTCATATCTCAGGTTTGGTCTTTTTTGTAACATTTTTCTTGTGAAGTGCTGGGGTTTTGGTTGTGTTAACATATACATAGTATCATTCAGACTGGGCATTTTTAGTCCAGTCTTAGGAGCCGAAAGTTAATATCTAACTGTAATCTAAGCAAAAAATGTAACAGGATGCAGAGTAAGTGTGACTGAGACTGTTCTGCTTTTAATGGCATCAGAGAAGATCTTTATTGCAATAGGCAGCAAATGACAAAAGTATGTGCCTTTAAGCCCAGCTTAATGCCTTTCAAAATTCTTGAGGCTGTGTATTTACATTGGAAACTCTGAAGTCTTGATTTATAAAGTATTTTTCTAAGAATCTTTTGGAGAGAATTATTGTTTTATATCAAACAGTCAGCACTTATCTTTTCCAAATAAAGTAAAAAAAAAAATACTCTGACCTCATTATAGGCTCAGTAGTTTTCTTTAATCTTTGTAAGCAATGTAGTTGAATTTCTAAAGTGCTAAGATAAGGTTATAGAATAAGCTCATCAACTGTTTGGTTGGCTGTTTTTATTGTTTTTAGTTATTTTTAGTTAAAAAGAAGTTAGAGCTAAGTGAGACAGAAGCTCGGTGGAGGGCTACAGGGGGCTGGGGGGGAGAGGTGGAGGGAGCAGCACATGAAGAAGTGCACAGTCCTGAAGTTGCTGCATTGTATCCGATAACCTGCTGATACTGGTTTGTTTGTGGTGGGTTTGTTTGTTTGTTTGCTTGGACATGATTATCCATTGTAGTTTAAGCTCACCCGGCAAACTAAGCACCACAGCAGCCTCTTGCTAAAAACCTCACTGGCTGAGGCAAGGACAGGGAGGGTTCACTCACCACTTAGGGTCGCGGGCATACTGAATTTGTGTGATTTTTTTCTCTAAAACAGTTAGAGTTGAAACTTCTCTTTTATAATTTAACAAGTTTTACAGAGCTATTCCTCTAAAGATTTACACCTATTCTTAGCATCCACCAGGCATAACTTCCGCAGAATCTCTTTGGAAGAAGTGATGGAGCTATTGGGAACTGGATTTCTGCGTGGAAGTTGTGGATTTCTACGAGCCAGTGGTGATATGTTGAAAGGAACCAGTTCAGTCAGCAGAGATGTTAGAGTTGGAGTCACCCAGGTTTGGAGTATATTATTTTTGAGGTTGATGAACAGTCCTATAATAACTGTTTTGCTCTCCATACATTTCTTATTTCATCTTTTTTTGTATCTGTGATGAAATGTAACTTAAAATAAGGATTTACATCTTGAGTTATGCTAGAAAGAAAAGAAAAGATATTTCTGATATTGCTTATTATCTGATTGTTTGAAATTTTCAGAGTTAAATATGTATTAATTGTGAAAGCTTCATGTGATATGAATTTCAAGTGGGCGATATAAATAAGTCCTTTCCCCAAATTTTTAATTTAAAACTTAATACCTTATGCCTAAAAAATGAAAGGAAGAAGTTGCAAGAATTCTTTGAACTTGGAATAGTTGCCTTCTGTACACTTCCAGTACTGTTCTGAGAGAATGGTTCTGCTTTGACTAAGTGTGTGAAAAACAAAGAAAACAGGATTTAGTGGGGGGAAAAAAAGTATCTGTTTTGCTGTGTTCCAGGATGCTCAGGTAGAGGACAGAATCTTGTTAACTGATTGAAGTCAGACTATATAGGACGTGCTGGTAAAAACAGTATAAATTTTTCAGATAATATCAGATTGGCTTATTCCTATAAATATTATCTTAAACAGTATTTACATGCTGAGACCTAGATATTAAAATGTTAAACTTGTGAATTAAGACTAAAAGTCATAATGAACATTTATATATGAAACAGCTGTGTTTATTTTAATATGTTACAGTCCCCACAGCTATTTGATACATTCCCTTTGCCAGCAAGAGAGTTTTTCAGTGCGTTTCAACTTCTGCAGTGCAAAAAATCTGTAAATTAGCTTGAATTACTGATAGAAGCTGCCAGACTGTGCACTGAAACAGCTAGAAGGTGCTCACAAATTGTCTTCTGTGCTCAGATCATACTGGGTGGAAGCATTAACTTCTGGCAGAGAGACAGAAAAGCTGGGGAACAATAATACCTTGGCAGCGCTTTGCCTAGAAAATGCATGCCAGACTCCTAAGGTGTTCTGTATACGTGGTGGTTTTATTAGTTTTCCAGGAACAGATATTTCAGTTCAGTGTTTTGACTATTTGTACTCTTTTTTGGAGGTTGTCTCCTTTTCCATGCAATTCTATGTTAACACAATAGTACCTGTGCTAGACGTTAGCAGAGAACGCTTAAAATAGGACAATGTTTCTATAGGAAAAAATTGAGAAATTGTGTGTATATCAGTGCCTGTGAACAGAAAAGACATTTATAAATTGTATTAATTATTATGTGAATTGCAGCTTATTATAAATTAAAAAATAGGAAAAACACTGAAGATTACTTCTTACATATGGAAGAAGAATTTATATTTGTTCAAGACATAGCCAGGTTCAAGATGTAGTTCAAAATATAGCCGTGGCAGTATGACTTTTCACAAGTGTATTTATCCTGTTGAATGCCTCAGTTTTCAAATCTATAAAACAGGTAATGTGCTGCTATATTATGAATCCTAAGTAGTATTCATCAAGAGCCATTAAATGCTAACAGGATCTAATGGTGCAATTTCTCCATCTACAGTACTTTCTTTTACGTGAATAATTTCATTGTTAATATTAGACACGAGACAAAGTATGCATGAGGCAAATATAGATGTTCACTGGTATGGGTAGTAGTTGTGAACTTTCTTATGAGGATTTTTGTGTGTTCATTTGCATATCCTCATTTTTTATATTCACTTTTCTTGATAGCACATTTATTCATTTTAAAAGATCCAACACACGCACATTGAAGGCATTTGTAAGGGAGCATATTATGTGGCAAAATAAATGGTCTTGTGGATTGGATTTGTAAAGTGACTCTGCATTCTTTCTCTTTGTTGTGACAAACATAGTCTTTTTATGGTACCTCCATTGCAAGACAAACAATTAAAATTCATTGAGATGAAAGGCAGTGCTTGGGGGCTGCAAATATTCCCTAATTCAAAGCCTATAATAACAAAATTCTCTCAGGGTTATGGGTTATAGTTTTGTAACATAGTGGTTCTTAAAATGCATTCATACATTAAATTTGGGTTCCATGTGCAGAATGTTAAATAGCTGGAAGCTGTTGTTCAGTGAGACCAAACACAATGTTTTACATAACAAGTGCCTGTGCAGGGTAAACTGCCATTTCTCACACTCTGGAATGAAATAACATGGGCAAGCAGCTTGAATTAATTTACAGTTAAAGCAGGCTGCAATATTGCCGGTACAGCTTTGATAGTAATTTAAAACACTTTAATAGATCAAAAAAAATTGCAGCTACCTGAAAGTGAGAATGTACGTGATTTATGGATGCATTAATGTATAAGTAATCTCAGTTTAGTGAAGTTCTGGTTGTGGCAATGTGCAGAGATTTAAAAAAAAAAAAAATGTATGTGGGGTAGCTGGGAGTGGTTTTCCAGATGATTTTGCTCTAAAATATGGCTTCTTTTCAAATCTCTTCCAGGCATATGTGGTATTTGTCTCTACGTTAGGAGCACGATGGCTTGAAAGGAACTTCTCTACTTTCCTTTCCCATATTCTAGATCTTGTGTCTCAGTCTCACCCTAAGGCTATTCAGAGTCAGATGGATGCTATCGGCTGTCGCCGCTGTGTTTCATTTATCCTTCGAGCTACAGTAGGAGGCCTTCTTGGGGAAAAAGCTCAAATTGCAGCTGCCAAGGAGATTTGCCAGGCCATCTGGAAACTGAAGAAAGTTGTGGGTATGGGTCTAACAAGATTATCCATTTGGGCCTCTGTTTCTCCTTTTTTAAGTGATTGTCCAACTTCCTAATCCAGAGACTGCAGAAACAGAGTATATCGTGCTGATTTATTACCATAATAATGTAGAGGGCTTTTGATGGGCTGGTTATTTGTTTGTGCGTGTTTCTGCGTGTGTGTACCCACACAAGTGTAAACATCTATTTTTAACACTTCTTCCCTGGAAAATATAATTTTAAGCAATTACAAATATAATTAAATAATAAATAAATGCAGTAATAAAAATATAGACAGTATTGTAAAATAATTTAAATTGTCAGTTAATATGCAACCAGGTTCTGCCTTCCTGTTCAGAGCAGCTGACACTACTGATGTTAGAAAAAAAAGAAGCATTTGTTCTCAGTCGGCAAAATGAGCATTTCTCCTGGAGGAAAACAGATCTCTTGCATGATAAAGTCTTGTACAGAGCTTCCAAAAAAAAGCTGCTGATCTCCCACAATCATCCTTGTAGGGGAAAAGAAAGACGATGCTGGGCATAACCAGTTGTCCCCTGGTGTACGGCTGCATATTGTATCCTAGTTAAATATGTAAATGTTAAATGTCTAAACTGACATAACCATTTGTGTATCAAAAGATGGACTTTCAAAACAGATTTTTCCCTCTCTCTTTATTCCCGGCTCCTGCCATCTTGCTTGCTTGCTCTTGCTCTATTTCACTTTTTCCTTCCCTTTTTTCTTACTACGTAGTAAAATCTGGCAAGTTATATCAAAGGTGACATCTTAAAGACATGTTTGGCGAGGCTGAGAATAGCATGCTTCTTACTAGCTGCTGTTCCCCATCACTTAAAGATAAGCAATTTGATAGTTTCCATTTTATCTGCCCTCCTGCCATCACAGACATTACTACACTGTCCATTTGAGTAGTAGAAATGTACTTGTCTCAGTGAAGGTAAACCTTTACGAAAACAGTTTGGACAGTAATAAAAATGGTGATGATAAAAGCTCATCTGGTAGTATAAACAGCTTACCATAGCAAAATCCTTTTTCTGATTTGTTTGTTTCATTTTGGTAATGATTTCATGGGGATCTTCCTGTATTGTGTTATCAGATGCTGCAATGAGTGACAGTAACTTGGAAACAAGAGTTAGTACAACAGATGTAACAGCAAGTCAGCATGTGCTTGTGTGTGCACTTCAGGAACTTGGAAGTCTCATCCATGGCTTAAGAACTACAGCAGCACCATTATTGCAAGACTCCAGTACAGGTACAAGCCCTGAATTATTTTGCAAACCAGAGTACAGAATATATTCCTTTGTTCTCTGTAATAGTCTCTGATTTCTTATAGCTGGACTGTCAGTTCTTTCAAATCTGTTGGGATCCGATGTCTGGCATTGACTTTCTTTTGGCATTCAGTCGCCTCACATGGAATTCCTTAGTTCTTCTATACTTTTCTGTTTTCTTTCACTAAACTAAAAAAAATGCTGGAGGAAGTCTTCAGGCATTACCCAAACAGTTCTGTATCTTCTCTGGCCTGTACTAGTATGTTAATTTAAAAAAAAAAAAAAATCAGCATCAAATTTAACTCCGTTAAGGGTTGTATTTAAAGTCCAACACTTTGTCATCTTTTTAGTAATTCAGTTTGATTGAGCTAGGTATCTTTGTCTACCTTTATTGTTTCCATTTAGCTGCAGAGGGAATTTTATTTTTTTTTCTGGATAGGCTCAAGTGGACATCTGTTTCCACTGCATGGATTTCTGCCTCCTTGGGAATACTTACATTTTCTATGCGTGTTGGTGAATAACTACGTAATATGTTAGGTTTTCTCCACATTGTTACTTTTCATTCAGGGTAGTTTTTTGAAAAGTATTGAACTATTTAAATTCGATAAGAAATATTTCACTATAAAAGTCAATAGTATTTTTTAAAGAGAGTACAGAAACTGGACAGTGCTATGTTCACCAATCCTCTGTATACATTTTTGCTTGTTTGACAATCTGCTTGCCTATTTATTAAGTGTGTTTATGCATTTTATTTTTCAGGAGTTCTGGAAGCAGTAATTTCTGTTATTCTTCATCCCAGCATTTCAGTTAGACTAACAGCAGCTTGGTGTTTACGCTGTATTGCAGTAGCATTGCCCTCCTACGTGTCCCTGCTGTTGGATCGTTGCATTGAACGTCTTAGTGCATTGAAATCCTCCCCAGAAGCAGTAACTGGCTACAGTTTTGCTGTTTCTGCTTTGCTGGGTGCAGTAAAACACTGTCCTTTAGGAATTCCACATGGAAAAGGGAAGGTATGGTCTGAATACTTTACTTATAGGCAGTTCTTTGATGTTTTTGCCGTAGTGTTTGCATGTATTCTTTTTAAAATTATCACATAACCTGGTATAGTGACAAGATGTTTTCTTTCCTCAATAAGGGGATTTTGAAGCATACCATAACTCAAATAAGCAAGTGTTTTTCTCACATGTGTAATTTCTCAGGAAGTGTCACTAATGACTTTACTAACCACTCATACTGCTGCCTTTTTCTAGGGGGGAAGTTTGTTGTTTTGGGACACAGGTCAGTTCTGTGGAGCTGTAAGGACTTAACAGTCTAATAAAAGGTTTACCTGGAGAAGACTTTTCTTGAGTAGAGTTAACGTTTTTCAGGATTTCAAACAAAATTCTTTACAGCAAGATCAAACTTTCTGCAATTCTGGCCCAGGTCGATATTGGCTTAAATTAGAAAGCTGACCTTTCAGCAGTCTTAATGGTGAGACAAGGCTAGTCTGGAGTACGTACAGCTGAAATGTATCAGACTTTGCCAAAGGAAAAGATCTTTCTTTTATAAAAAAATAATCAGAAGTATGCATACAGATCTATGGCATGCTGCGATGTTAGAAGTAAGTTTCCTGGAAAGAGACTCGTTCAAGCACAGATTAAGCCAAATTAATATTTCCCAGGCCCATCAATGACTCTCCACTGTACAGTTTAGTCAGGGCTTACACCAATAACAGCAATTATATATTACCTTGAAAATCTGTGTTCAAGTCCAATAAAATCTTTAATCAAGTCCAACAGGTACATGCTTTTCATTTTGTTTTACATAATTTAACAGAAAACAGTTTCATGCGTTAACATAGTCTAAGATGCTTGTACCAATCTCTCCACCAGTGCAAATAGGATATACTGTGCTCTGAAGTTTTAGGGATATGCAGATGTAGAAATAAAGACCAGAAGAAGAAACTGTTTCCATCTCAATGAGAACTTTATTCATGGAGTTACTCACAGCTGGCAGACCATGGTGCAACACAAATATCAGCAGTACACGCTAATTCTCTGCATAATGTAGAAACTTACATTCTCAGTTCTGAAATCTGTTTTGGAGGCAGTGGACATTAGAGAAGTAGCACACTTTGACACAAGGATTGTGGTTTTTTCCATACTATTACACCACTGTAAGATGAAAGGAATGCTTTAGTACATTAGGAAAAATGTCCCTTGCAGTGATTCCAGCCCACCCTTTCTGCATTGTTGAGTATTAACAGTTCCATGCCACTCCTAAAGAGGCATTGCTAGCTACAGTTCTCAGTATTCCAAGTCCCAGCTGCTGATGAAGGAATTTATAAAGGTAAAAGAAGCGCCTGTTTTTCTTAGCTTTTAAAAATTTTTTCGCATGATTACTGAAAGACCATGGGGAGAGAACAAAACAAATACTGTTTGCCCAGTTATGTAGATAAGATGCCGTTCAAATACTATACACCTAAGCTGAGCTGAAGTTTCTATTTAACAGAGAAACTTAATTCTTAACAAAGATTTCTTTCAGAGGAATACAATAGGTTGAAATAGGGCCAAGAGGAGGTGTGGGAGGGCACAGAAAAGTGTGGGAGAAACACTGTATTCTGTACTAAGCTGGCAGGGGGTAGGACAGAGGAGGTGACAAAAGCCCTTTTCCATTCTCTCCTAGGAACACTGCCAGCTTCCAGACTAGCTCCTCTTCTGAGGAGCTGAAAGAGACCGGTGTTAAATAGGGCAGTTTTGAAAAGGAAATAGCAAATGTAGACAGTAGTGACCTGGACAGAAGCTGTTTTATTAATATATTTTCCTTGGAGAGAGTGGTTAGAATTGCAGGTGGAACCTATTCAAGCAAACAAAATAATTAGTGGGTTTGTATATATTTAGCATTCCATACCAGTGCTTATACTTCAATTCAAAAAAATCCTTCAAAAATAAGACATTTCTCCTAGTACACAGAGACAAAAATTGTCAGAAATCATTAAATGAAATCCTTTCTAGGATGCTTGTTTATCAGGTAATTTAGGTGTACTAAGCTTATAGTAATTTTTAATAGTATCATTTAAAAAGTGCTGTTTTAATTTTGGAAGAAAGTATTTTAAATCTATCAAGAGCCTATCAAAATAAATGCCTTCATTTGCAACCATCTGATAGTGTTATAGAATTGGAGAAACTAATATTTTCAGATTTAATATTTCATTAAGTTTTTGAAGTGTACAAATTACAAGCTTTCATGTGCAAACTTTCATGAAGTTTTATAATTTTTCAAATAATTTATATTTAAAGATGCTGTCTACACTGACCAAATAAATTACAGCGTGCAAAAAAATTGTAGGAGGTAATTGGCTATACTGAGGCTTTTCATTATATTATTGATAATGGCACTTCTTACTTGTAATACTAATTTAGAAGCAGTCTGTTTTGGCAACCAGACATAATGCAAGATGTAAGAAATACTTTTTTTGGTACACGTGAAACATAATTGAAGCAAACCATTTGCAGAATACTTTTTCAAGTTGTAGCCATACTGTGGTAATTGTCTATGGAAACGCTGTATGTTCCTCTGTGTAAATTCTGGGTAGCTCGGGCTTTGGTAATGAGCACCTTGCATTTGTCAAATAATAGTAGGCACATGCAATTATTGTGGAGAAGCTAAGATAGGATTAATTCTAACTGTACCATACCATTCTAAATTGTTTGTTTAGTCATACCACTTGATCAGAAACTGTCAGAGAGAATGATAGACCTTATTCTAAAACAGGGATAAAAAGATCGTTACCCCTTTCATCACTTCTTCAGAGCTCTAATTTGTTGGTCTCATGCCATCCTTTTTCTACATAGTGGCATAAACAGAATATCAAAACATTTTTATCCTTGCTGCACATATTCCTGTGAGAATTATCAGCTCTCATTTTACTCTTGATAAAAGAATGGGACAAAGCAGCACAATATCTTACCTAGCACCCCATAGGAACAGTTGAAACTGTCCCAGGCTAGTACTGGAGCTGGCCATTGCAACTTCATGACTCTTGAGTTTCTTGCCATAGTGTGAGAAGAAGATGGCATTCTATTTGGGCACACTGAAATAGGATTACTTATCACAGCAAATAATATTGAAAAATCATTTGGTAGTTACTAAGATGGTGATGCTCTGTTTTTCTTTTTAACTTTGAAGGTAATCATGACAGTAGCAGAGGATTTGTTGTGTTCTGCTTCTCAGAACAGTCGCATTTCACTGCAGCGAACACAGGCTGGATGGCTGTTGATAGCAGCCCTCATGACATTAGGTAGTAGCTTTCTACAGTTTTTCTTAAACTAAATTAAGCTGTTCTGTGTTCTTTGTCTTTAGTTCTTTTGATGTTTCATTTAATTTAGCACTGCAAAATAATTATTAAAAAACAATGTAAGCTGTAATCTTTTAGAAAAACTTTCTAAAATAAACATGTAATTTCTTCCAAATTTGCTATTAGTTCATTGGGAACGATGTCTGAAAAACAGTGACTGCATGGAACCACTATTAATTAAATGTAGAAGATAAATTTCAAAGTCAATCTAACCAAATGTCTTCATGGTTATGAAGTGTTACACTGATACTTTTTAAGATCTATCCCTGAACAAAATGAGATAATTTTTATTTCCCTCTTGTCAGGTATTTGAAATCTTACAGATCTTTCTGATATTTATTAGTGGTCAGATTATTGACTGTGACCACTAAAGTACTCATGAAGAATGTGTTTTATCTATTTTGTTCATATTTTTAAGGCACCTTTCATGTTTTCAGCTATTACTTCTGTCCAACAGCTCCCTTTTTTTTTTTTTTTTAGACTAGGGAAAACACACCTTGTACATTAACCTGTAACAAATATTTGCTTTTCTGAACGTCACTACTGCTTATTATATCTCTTTTATGCTGGTGATCCACGGGGTCTGTACTTAGTAAAACAGAGATTATAATTGGCTTGGTGACATACATGTAAATGTGTCACTGGGTATGTAGTTATGTATGAAAATGGAGTACCAAGACAGTAAATGATACATGAGACAAGAGCTAGTAAAGTGGCATAAAGTTTTGTTCACAGCTGTTATGATTTCATGATCATAGATAAAAGAATGAAAGAGAAAATTTAATTTTATTAATTCTTACATTGGCATGACAACTGTCAATGTTTACAGGTCCTGCAGTTGTCCAGCACCATCTGCCACGAATGCTGCTACTGTGGAAATGCATCTTTCCATCATCTTCTAAGGACCTAGAAAGAGAGAAGACACGAGGAGATTCATTTACCTGGCAAGTAACACTGGAAGGTCGTGCTGGTGCTCTCTGTGGTAAGCGGGTTTTACTGTGTCTTCTCTGTGTATTTATAGTTTGGCTCTTTGTTTGTTTTTCATCTGAAAGAACAACAATACTTCATATTGATATTTTTTTCACTGAGTGGTAAAGGAAGTATTCACTCCCCAATAGAAGTACTTGTGTATATATATACTTAACCTGTATATATCTCTATACATGTGTTTCATTTTTGCAAGAAAACAAACAAACAAAAAAACCCAAGAGGGTTTTCCCTCTTTTTCTTCTGATCAGTCTATTTCCAAATAGTAGAGTGATATCAGAAGCTTCTCTCCTCTTGTTTAACATACATGTCAGAGAAATGAATGAAGACCCAAACCAGGGTATGTTCTGTTGTTTATACAGTCTGTTATATTTGGTAAATAGCAGTTGTGTTTCCTAATAGCTTACTTACTGTAAGCAAAATAGAATTGGTGAGTCAGTCAAACACATTTGTGAGAGTGGGAAAACTCAGGTAAGAGTTACGACAAGGAAGTTGCAATTCTCAGCCAGTAAAGAGTGCTATGTATTTGGCTGCTATCTGGTAGGTTGCAGTTTTTCATCGTGAAATATTGTGAATTTGGGTTTCCAAGGGATGACTCTAATGATTTTCAAATACTTCATGTGTTTCAGCCATATATTCTAGAGTACTCACGGATCCTTTGCATTGCAGAAATGTGAACACTAGTATAGTTATCACCCCTCTCTTTCACTATTAAAGTCTATCAAGAAGTGTGGAATTCAGTAGTGATTTCATTTTAGAAGTAACCTAAACAATTAACCCGTAAATATTTTCTTTTGCTTTTGGAAATATGTCTTTAATACTGTATATTCTCTAGGTGTTTTTTGAACTACTAACTCAAGTTTAATTTTCTCAAAATAATGAAAAAAAACTTGTGTACATATAAGTTGTTTCTAAAAGTACAGTAATTAAGCTAAATTTAAATAGAAAACTAGCAAAGTAAGCAGTAGGTCATCTGATTATCATCCTTCTCCCCCTTTTTTTTTATTATTATCATGGACTTATAATGAAGTTAAGTTATATCCTATAATTTGTAACAAAAAGCAAAAAAATGCTTGCATTGCAATTAGAAGTCAGAATATGAACATCCAAGCTGGGACACCAAAAGCATCTGTAAATATGACTTGTTTAATTTGAGATTTTTGTCAGTTTCTTAAATTATTTATCAAAGTACTTGAAAAAATTTTTGCATGCTTTCTTCTACTTTTAAATTATTGGTGAAGTAATAATGTGATTACTTCACTAATGTGATATTTTTTTTCTTCTTCACACTAATTAAGTTAAAATTCAATTCCTTTTCCAGCTATCAAAAGTTTGGTTTCCCACTGTCCTGGTCTTCTTACAGATGAAGTGGTTCGGAGACTTCTTCCTCCTCTCCCAAGTGCTGTTGATTTATTGACACAGTAAGTGTGTGTGTCAAACTGTTAAATGAGATTCTGGTTTTGAAAAGCTACAGAGTAATCTTCTTGTATTTGATTTAGTGCACTTTCTAAATAACTTTATTTTCAAAGTACAGAAATAGTGTATAGAATTTAGTTGTATAGCTGAAGACTTTAGCTGGCATAATGTGTCTTGCAGATTCCAGTTTCGTGTAAAAACGCTAGGGAATAAATTATTGCATGCTTTTGTTAAGTTAGTGGGTTTTAATCTGCTTTTTTAATCAAACATACACATTCATGTTTAAGCATGATCATTGTTTTATAAAATAAAGTTCAAGAATTTGCTTGGACAAAAAGTTTTAGAGCTGGGCATTTTTTATATCTAGATTCAGAGCTAAGCTGGAAAGGGTTTTATAATTTTAAAATTTTTGCCTTAAGAATATGTAGTGATTTAATGTATTTGGGCTCTAAACTCAAATTTACAGAGAGGTATCCACAAAAAAATTAATTGTGATGAAGGTAATTGTAATATAGTACAATCAAAGGCCATAGACAGCCTTATTTATTTCTCTAGTATTAAAGTACTAACTGGGAATGGAGGACAGAGAGGTTCTGCTTCTACTATCGGTAATACAAATTAAAACTGTACTTACAATACGTGTAGATTTTAAAAGTATTCATTAGAATGTTACAAATGAAACCAGATTGTTGCATAGTGCTTAAAGTCTTTAATATCTCTGATATGCTTTTTACATTTTAAGGCTTTCTTCAATATATAAATCATATGGAAATTCTTTAAAAATGTCATCAACAGTTTACAGACATAAACTTTATGAATTACTAGCAGTATTGCCTCCAAAGACCTATGAAGGTATGTATTTCCTTACAAAGAGAGATCTGTTAAAAATACCATGGGCTCATTTTAAAGATTTTGTTCAACATAGATTCAGCTAGCAAGGATTAGTTCCACCTTTTCCAATAAACAAATTTTATTCCCTCTGTTTAGATTTGATGAAATTATAGTGAAGTCACTATACGGTTTGAAAAGTTAGTGTTCATGATAATCATTTTTCCCCCTCTCCTATTACAAGTACAGACATTTGTCCTGTTTTTAGTTGAAACTTGAAGGTGGACAACCTTGCAATTTTAAATTACTTGAGGAATTGACTTTGTTTTGATACCTGTTTTACTTTCCATTGCATCTTGAATCCAAAAGGTGTAATCTTAGCATAAAGCAATTGAATATAGTCCATTAAAAGAATGTAATTGCTTCAAGTAGACCTGTATGTTACAGATATATTCATCTGATTCTGTGCAGATTGTGGATAAAAAATTTGTATTTAAAGAAAAATTTCAAAGACATCTGGGGTTAGGCTCACTTTTCTGGAGTGGCACATAACTAGCAGTATTTAAAATCTAGTCCTCTAATCCAGGAACTATGCACTGTAGTTAGACAGGTCTAACAGTTCAACTAAAACATTACATATCTTTGTCATCTTTAAATTGTAATGTGAATATAGTTTGCCATAGAGTGCTGTATGGACTGAAATTAGGAACCAGAGTGTTTCACAGTTGTAAAGAGAAGTACAGGGTATTTCATCAGGATGGAGAGAATATGGGCCAGCCAGCCACTGAATTGGCTGTGTTGTCTGGATCATGGAGGGAATCCTTACTGAAATAATCTGCTCCATCTAGTGGTAACTGCTAAGTGAATCTTCATAAAGACAAATCTGACCTTTGTCTTAAAGCTGTTGTCGCATTAGAAGTCTGTATATAACACTTGAGGCATAGTATATAGTAGTCATTTGTGATTTGGGCTTAAAAGACTGAAAATGACACTTGCATCCCTTACAGCAAATTATTTCTTCTGTTCTTTTATTACAGGGGCAATGTTTTACAGCATATGAATATTTGGGTATTGGTGATTTTGGTGATTTATTGGTTTGTTTGGGATTTTTGGATGTGATCTAACTTTATTGAAATATAGACAGTCTTTTACAGTGTGACCTGTAAAGTCTGAATCTTGTGAGAGAGCATCCTAGCTGAGGGTGCTGCAATCTAGAAACAAGAAATAAAGAAAAAGCTTAAAAGTTGTGTTATAAATAAGTGGTGACCCTGCTGAAACCTTTGTAAATAGCCTTAGAATCAAACACTAGTTTGACAGATGTAGTCTCAGAGTTGTTCCCCTCTTTGTAGTACAGCAGTATGAGACTGGGGTAAGAATGGAAATGGATATATTGCCAGAACTTATTTTCCAAGTCTGTTATATATTTTAACATGTAAATATGTATAATTTAGAAATGAAAAAAAATGTTTTTAAAGTAGCTTGAAACAAAAACCTTTCTTTCCATATTGCTTCCAGTGTGACAGCTTCGTGTAGAAACTGTATGTCTTGCAAATACTAGTGTTTTTTAAAATTATTTGGGAAAACAATATGATTATGGAAGCTGGGGTGCTTTTTTCGGTGTCTGGTTTTAGTCATTGTCACTAGAAAGAATAGTAGGTGTACTCTGTGTTGCACAGTCTGGCACATTTTACATGTCTCAGAGTGACACACTGAATGAGAAGCTTTCACCAGTTCATAGTTTTATTTATTTTCATTTTCTTCAATCTAGGTAGTTAGCCAGGGGCTAGAAACATACAAGTTTTTTCTTTTTGATAATGGGGATGTATGCTAGGAGTTGTTACTCAAGCTTTTAGTATTTGCAAATAATGTGCAAAGCTTTTTTTCTTTAGCAGAAGAGGAACAAAACAAAATACACAGCAAAATAAACAGTTGGTCTTTTTTTCACAGCTCCAAACCTCCTTCTCAACTCAAACCTTTAGATTTCTGAGGCCTGAGGTACTAGGACTTGTTAAGGCTCTGGTTGGTCTTCTGCTGCTCTCTTTTTGCCTCTCTTGCTGCTTTCTGTCATCAATGAAAATCACTATCTGTTCAAACAGCAGAACTACGAAGGCTTACTCTGAGTGTGCATGAGCAGTAGATGATTTTTTGCATTATTTCAGCAACGACAGATATGAGAAGAATGTATTAGGTTAACTTGAACATCAGTGAAAAACATTTAACATGTTCCAGTTGCTGTCTGCTGTCATGTGTGAACAGTTGAGACTTTGCAATTTAGCTGATACAAAGTATGTAGTTGTTAAGCTGGGAAAAGCAGGTCCTGTTTCCAAGAGGATGATTTATATTCTTGATCATTTTCACATCATTAGTTCCAGATGCTGATGTCCTCCTTTTTTTGAGGCCAAAACATTTATTTCCTGTGAGTTAATATAAAAATTTTAATTATTATAGTGTCCAATTTTATACTTTCACACAAATAATTTTGGTAGTTTTAATTTTGATTATTATGTTTGCTGATGTTTTCTGTGGTCTGAAATTAATGTGTTTTGTCAGACAACTCATTAGGGTTCTTTTCATTCTTCAGCTTTTTGTGCTTGCTGTGTTCCACTGTCCAAGCCATAACAATGAGTACAAGAATTTACTTCTCTGTCTTAATAGGATGAGATGAATAGCTAGAATGCTGGAACAGCATTCTGTCTCAAAATTTTGAACTGCTTTACGTTGGGATAATATTATTTGACATGTTGACAACGGCCAAGTGTCTGGGACTAAAATAAATATTAAGTTGGTTAAAAATTGCTTAGTATCTCCTTTAAACTTTATTTGAAAAGTTTTTTTCATAGAAAAGGGATTTTTCAATTTTTTTTATTGTGATCTATAATAATTACTGAAAGAACAGTTTCTAGTTTTTGTTTTTAATTAATGTGGTTTTTTAAAAGGCTCAATTTCTGTCCCTTTCACACACTATCTGTGCATCTTGGAATGTATTTGATAGTGCTAGCCTTTTACGTTCGATTTGAGTTAAGCATTTTGGGAAAAATTGCATACTTGCTAATTAATCAGGGAGTCAGGCAAAGCAACAAATGCAGGCAGGGGAGGGAGGCTGACGGGAACAGGAGTTTGGGGCGTAGCAGGGAGGAAGTCCGCTTTCTCAGAGCAGGTCTAAGATTCAGCAAGAGTAAAACAGCTAGTTGCAGCTACCAGCTCCGACTATGCAATGGTTCTGCTTGTGCTCATGAGGTGCTGGCAACTGTGTTGTCCCACTTTTTGGGAGTTCTCTGTATTGAAAGATTATAAGCAAAAACAGTGCAAGGAGGGAATTGTGTGATCATCTAACAAAAAAACTGAATGCGAAGAACTGGATATGTGGAGTTAAGCCCCTCCTTAATGCTGATATATCCCAATTCATGAGGACTTGACTTTGCAGTCTTAATGCTCTGGAGGTAAATTCTTATGTAATATTTGCATAAAGAGGGTGTACATTCTTTAAGATCAGTTCTGCAGTGTTTTTCAACGTAACTTACTCATCAGATGAGCCAGACCTTTTTCATCAAATGTGGTTCAGCACTGGAAATGTTCTCCCACTGCAGGAACAATTTTATTAACTTGAAATAGTCTGACTCAGAATGCCTAATGTTCTTGTTTATGTATAATGTACAAACTTGTCTGAAATATTATGTACACAAATATGTGAAAGTTTTAACTACCAGTGTAAATTGTCATCATGTAACCTACAGTAAATTCCTCATGTTTTGCTTTTCGAGTGCAAACTCCTGAAATAAGGGAGCACATTCCACAGCTTTTGGTTATTTATCAAACTTACAGATGTTTTAAATCACATCTGCTTGCCAAGTCCAAGTATTCCTGCATGGTTATGTAATACATTCCACAGCATTAATTTTCAGGAAATAGAAGAAAATATGTCTGTGCTTGTAACTGCCTTTTTTCCTCTACTTTAGTTCTAAATGTAACTAACTTACTGGATTAGCAGTTGTATGGCATTATGTCTTCTGTAACGGTAAAGGTGTCTGGTTTTCAGCTTCTAGGTTGCTCTATGTTCTTAGTTTGCTTATCTTTGATAGTGGTCTGTTGTTTCTGCTGTAGCGAGAGTGTTCTTCAAGTAACTAACTACTTGAAGACTTAAGAAAACTGTTAGATGGATGTTGCTATTTCAGTATAAATACTGTGCTCTCCAAGTTGCTTGTGGCAAGTAATTAACCAAAGATTTTGAATATTTTTTTCCCTTTAATTGAAAGGAAGCTTCTGCGCTGTTCTAAAGGAATTAGTGGCTGACTTGACTGTCCCAGATAGCCAGATCGATGCCTCTACGTTCTTGCTTCCACCACTTTGTCATGAGAATGATCTCCTTTTACTTGGTCCCTTACTGCAGGAGACTGACCACCGATTTATTGAAGAGCAGGTACTTTTTGAACTAGTCTAATGGTGGTATTACATTTTCCTACAGTTCTAGTTATTTGGGTCAGTGGTGGTTTGACTTGTTCAAAAACACAGCTCTCGCTTTTTGCCTTCTTGCAGCTCCTTTTAGGTAACAGCATAGCTGGCGGCAGCCTGGAGTATGACCCCTACTCAATTTATGAGAAAGTTGCAAAAGGCGATTCAGTACCTAAACCACTACCTCCTGTATTGTCTGTTATCAGTGCAGCAACTCGTCTTTTTGGAGTTATGTTTTCCCATGTAGCAGAATCTCACAGGTAAAGTAGTAAGTGTAACTGTTGGGGAATTTTGGAGATGCTAAAAGAAGGTCACAGTGTTTGAGACTGAACACAAAAGAAAACAATGCTGGTAAAATAATGAATGGTATAAGTGGATTCTGTAAACCATGTGAATAATATAATTCAGACTAACAAATGATAAGACTTTCTGTTTCAAGTTACTCACAATGAAAAGGTGCATCCGGTAAGAGGTTACTGTCATTGTAACAAATTCCGCTGACCAAGAAAAATAATGTTTTGTTTTGATAGCCAGATCAAAATTGAAGTTTTTTTAAGAGGTATTGCACAATTATTATAGTGCTTAATACGTAATCACTAAATGCCTTAGAACCAAAGAGGGACAAAAGGGGTAGGAAACTGTAGTAAAATTTAACCCTTATCCTGCCTCGTTCTTTATTAAAAAATGGATGGGAAGAGATAAGAGTGTATGTCTTAACACAGTTCTGTGAAGGTACAAGAATGCTTGAAAGGGATTAGAGACTTTTCTTGGTTTGGCATGTGTGTATCTATCTTCCTACTGCACACATGATGTTTTGGTTTGTTTCACATCTATAAGCACACTTATTGCTGAGGCATGACGTTCCTCAAGACTTTTGGATGCTGTTGCTCATTCTGTGTGCTGCTGGTAATTTTCTTGAATGCAGCATTAGAGGAAATCAATTATTTTTAAAAGAAACCGTTTTATGTTTTCAGAGCCAACTGTAGTTAGACCTTGGATCATGATTGTTATAGGTGGTGATGGTTTTGTAATTTCCTGTAAGGGATGAGTGCTTAGCATGCGAGTCCTGAGTCTTCATGTCTTGACTACTTTGAATGCTCAGGATTCAGTGTAATCCCAGGGCAGCTGTTTGTGTATGAGCATACCTGCCAATAAAATCAGCACATGCTTTATCATATGTTCTTCTGATTTGCATTTCCTTCCTTATGCTGTCTTCACTGGCTGCTTTTTTGTTGTTGTTTTTTCCTGGTTTTCTGGGCTTTTTGCCCTACTGTCACCAAGCTGTGATTGGTTTTCTTCACCTGTTTCTGAAGACCTGAACTAATTGCTGTAGATAACTGCACTTTCCTTTTCCCTCCTCCTTTCCCAATTGTAAGCTAAAATGCATCATTCCCATACACAGTTCGTTTTAATAACGTCTGTCTAATGTTATTCAGATATAAGTGATTATGTGTGAATAGACATTTTATAAGGAAACAAAGGCAAAAAGCTCCTGTTCATAGAGTGATTACCTATTCTAATATGGAATTTAAAAATTTTTGTAGTAGGTAGGGATGCCAGCTGAAAGAAAATGCTCCAGAGCTAGGGTAATAGATTTGTTCCACCTCTGTTTTTATAATATATAGGCTTTGTTACGTGTTTTAAAATAAAATAAAAACATTTTATTTGTTTCCTTAATTTTTTAATTCTGTGGTTTCTTTTCTGTTTTTGTTTAAGGATTCAGGTGTTAGAGCAGTTGTTGAATTCCATAAAACAAGCAAAAGGATCACGGCAACAAATAGTACAACTACATGTTGTGTCAGCCTTTTCTACGTGCTTAAAGGTGAATCTCCTCTCTTTCCTTTGTTTTTCTCTCTCTGTTACTAAAACATGTCATCTGTTGGTTCAAATGTGTCTACAGAGAAGTTCTTGTTTTGAATAACAGTCAAGGTGAAGATCAGGCCTGTCTTCTGTGATAACACATTTTTTTGTGATGTCACACTTAAGTGCTGAAGAGTCACACTTTACTTTTTCCTTTTTTTTTTAATGTTAAACGGTTAGGGAAAACTATTCTAGTAGAGTGTTGTGTACTATCACCCATACTAGTGTCATTCAAATAGGAGAAAGATGGAGAAATTCTGTTTGTGTAATTTCTGTCTTTATCACTCTCTTTCATATTTCTTACTGCATATATAAAAAAGTAACAACTGGTAAAATAAAGTAATCTTATAACTATCTGCTATTTGTTGCTTTTCCCTGATGAATTATTTGTATTTTCCTCTGTTGGTGTGCAGTTTTCATTCTTCCCTTGTTAAGGCTTTCTTCAAGCTAAGGCAAAATGTTTTCAGAATAGACAAGACCTTTCATTGTACAGTATTTGTATTTGGGGCATATTTAATACACAATCCAGATAAGTGCTTTAGCTTTTGCTCATGCTCTTTTTTTGACTGGGATTTTTCTTTATGTCATCATTCTGTTTTCACTGGTTTTCTTCTTGATATTATTTCCTGAGTTTTGTGCTAGTGTGTTGTTTGTGTTTTTTTTTTCTACTGCAATCTATCCAGTATTTCTTAGAATCTGAATGTTGATATTATAATGTTGTGCTCTATGATGTAAACTTATCTGGAGTTAGACTTCTAACTCTCCAACCAGCAAATAAAATAGAGGAGGAGATAAAAGGGGAAGAAAATAAAATTCCTTCTGAAAGTCTTGAAATTTTTGCATGACTGACAGAAAAACACATTCCAATTACTGTCTTGCTGTTTAGTATATTTATTATCTTTTTGTAGCACTTGGCTAACTGCAAGGGAAGTTTAGGTCCAGAAGAAGTTAGAAGGTCTGCCCTGACGTTGGTAATGGGTGCCTTGGAAAGCAATAATCCACTCCTAAGATGTGCTGCCTCAGAGTGTTTGGCCAGACTGGCGCAGGTGGTTTCTGACAGTGCCTTCACTGCTGGATTAGCACAAGTCAGTTTTGACAAGTAAGTTCAAAAAATGTGGTAGGTTACTTGTTGAGTTTATAAAAATGTTCGAGAATTCTATCTGGCCCCTATTATGATGATAATTTTTGAAAGCTGATTTCCTTCATGAATTGGATGTCACTTCAGAAATTAACAGGAAAAAGCACTGCCCGACTTCAGCAAAACTAAGAAATACAGGCTGATCTTTAACAAGATTGTCTAAGTAAGCATGTAGACTTTCAAATAAATTAAATTGGCTGCTGTTCTAGCAACATATTTCAAGTGTATCTAAAATAATTTTTAGTTCTTCCTTCAGATAAGAGATCATAAATTAAGTTAGAATTTTGGCAATATAACAATGTCTAAGAAAGTATTTTGCTAATTATATACAAGAAATTCCATTTGTAGATATGCTTATTACTTAGTATCAGTCTTGGTGATTGCACTAACAGCTGTCTTTCCTTATAATTAATAGGCTCAAATCTGCTAGGGACGTGGTGTCAAGAACAGGCCATTCTTTGGCTCTGGGATGTCTGTATAGGTACTTAGGAGGAATAGGTTCTACTCAGCACCTGAATGCATGTGTTGGAATCCTTTATACTTTATCTCAGGACAGTACTTCTCCCGATGTACAGGTACTTATCACTTATCTGAAAATGTTATATTACAAATTAACTGATTTATATTCTGGAGTGTAAGTGTTTTCTTGTAAGAATAACACTTCACAACCTCTTAGGCATACCTCACAGGTGATGGCTGGAGTGCAAAGACAGTGAAAACCATAGGCCGCGAAATCCACCTTCCAAGCAAGAGCTATGATGAGATACAGGAGCTTCTTATTTAATGATCAGTGAGGCTGATAAGGCTAAGATATGCTGCCTTCAAAAACAATATCTGATGTTTTAGAAATTCATTAATTTGATGTTCACCTACACCTTGACCTTGACTAGATAGTACCTAGGTTTTTTGTTTGTGTCAGTTTTTTGCTGCTACAATGTTAGCCTCACAGCATTTTTCCTTAAAGGGTTATGTAGTAAATTACAGGGATTTGTAGCCTAAATGCTGTAGAACTTGGTCAATATATTTCCTTGAAGATGTTTTGAAGACTAATTCAAATTATTTATGGCTAAAACTGTTATCTATCAGAATAGCTTTAACAGACATCAATTGTGTTCCATGTAATTGTCTAAATCTCAGTTAAAAAAAATTTTTAAAGCTTTATCTACAACATCTTTACACAGAGAAGAACTATTTGTTGACATGAAACAGATGTGGCTGTTGGTGCAAAGTAACTGAGAATAAAACAATCTGTTGTTTCGGCAACTTTGTTATGTTATTTTTTCATAATTCCTTTATTCTTGGACATGGAACTGTAAGGAATTTTATAAAGAGTAGAATGTATTTGAGGAATAATAATCACTATTAAATTAATTTACTATTAGATTTTTTTTTAAATTAACAGTGACAAATTTAAGATGGTTCTTTTATTGCAGAACATGTAGTTTCTTGTAAAATATTCAAAATTACTTCTTAAGAACCAGGTTCTTAAAGTTTCTTTCTATAACCTCTCCATTTGTCCCTTTGGAACCTAAAAGTGCAACTTCTTTTACACTTAATTACTGAATTTCACTTGAACTATCAAATTTTTAAAATTCCAATGTTTATTCTATCTTATAGATATTACATGACTGCTTCTTGTACTTTACAGGCATGGGCACTACACTCTCTGTCACTGATAGTAGATTTAGCTGGCCCCTTGTATCATGTGCATGTGGAACCTACCTTATCTCTTATTCTCATGTTGTTGTTGACTGTACCTCCTGCTTATGCTGAAGTTCACCAAAGCCTTGGTCGCTGTTTAAATGCACTTATTACCACGCTGGGCCCCGAGTTGCAAGGTATGCAATATGCAGTGTTGTTGGTTTGTTTGGTTTAGCAACAAAATTGCTAAATTTTCTTTGAATGTGTAACTCAAATGTTATCAACAAATAAGCATGTGTTAATTTTTTTTCTTCATTGCAAGGCAGTCTTTCACAGGCCCTGAGTTTATGCAATCAAGATGACATGACTGATAGTCTTCTAAAAATAGTGTTTCTTTTCAACGTTTTTTCCTTTGTTTGAACTGGTTCTCCAAGCCTTGCCTTGGACTGAAAATTCTTACATTTAGGATGAAAACCTAAAGCCCCATCCCTGGAGGTGTTCAAGGCCAGGCTGGATGAGGCTTTGAGCAACCTGGGCTAGTGGAGGGTGTTCCTGCCCATGGCAGGGGGGTTGGAACTCAATCATCTTTAAGGTCCTTTCCAACTCTAGCCATTCTATGATTCTATGATTGTATAAAATGGAAGGTATTGATATTTCAAAAGTTAGGAGCCAGTCTGTGTCTTCTCTATTATGCAGACATTTAAAATTCACATCTAAATCAGGTTTTAGATACCTAGACACTGAAATTTCCACAAAGCAATGTAACCTTACTTATTGATGTCCGAATATGATTCAGATATAGACAGTATCCTTCAAGAGGATGAGTTATCGGTGGATTGGAAAAAAGACAGACTATCATGTTTTGAAAGAAAAGGTGGTGTTTTAAAAACAAAAACCAAACCCCTTTTTTCTTTGAAATACAGGCAGCAGTACAACAGTTTCAGCCTTAAGAACTTCCTGTCTCGTGGGCTGTGCAGTGATGCAAGATAATCCTGACTGCCTTGTTCAGGCTCAAGCCATCTCTTGCCTTCAGCAGCTTCACATGTTTGCTCCTCGACATGTCAACTTGTCTAGCCTTGTAAGCTGCCTATGTGTGAGTATATGTTTACTAGCTTATATGCTTGTATTTTAAAACATTTTGTTCAGAAACGCATAAAAAGTGCAGATGCTTCTTTAACCAGAGAAACTGATCATTATGTAGTGGTGAGGTGTTTGATATCCTCCTACAGGCCTCTGTTTTTTCAGTTTTTTCCTCAGTTTCTGCTTCCACTTTACAAAACAAGCACATTCTGTAGAAATCTTGGCTTTCTGAACGGCTTGCAAATGAGTTCTGCTGCTCCTACTGAGACCAGTTGTCTGTCAGTATATACCATCTATTAAAACTTTGTGCTGTATTTTTACCAGCTGTTTTATGTTGGACAGTATTTTTGCTCTGTTGCTTTTTATGTCTCGGGTGAAGGATTGATTAAGAAAAATAATTCGTGTGTACTAATTACTGAGAATTGTTTTGTTAGGGTTTTTTTTTTTCATGGTAGTGAAAAATTGTAGCTTTCTCTAACTTGGTAATTTCTGTAGCACTAATGCTTCAGTGTACTGACTTCTTGTCGGTCAGTATAAAAATTTCTGACACATACGTAAGTAATAGTTAAACTAGGTCTTCGGAAAAAATGAACAAAACTCTTTTTCAGCCCTGTTTGACAAAGAGGTGGGGGTTTTTGTTTGTTTGCTGGGGCTTATTTCGTTTGGCCCTGCCGCTCACACCAATCTTCCTCTCCCAAAGTCTCTCTGTCTTTGAATAGCTGCTGTTTACAAACACTTAATTCTATCAAAAAAGCAAAAATAATTTTCTGGTAGTTATTAGTGTTAGTGGTTTTTCAAGGGCTAGCTAGTTTGGTATCTTTATTTTTTTAATGAGGCTATCTAGTCTCCCTGTAAATCAGAGGGAAGCAAAAAAACTCAGATAATAAAGTATGGTGGTGGTGGTTTGTTTTCTTTTTTTTCTTTTGTAATCTCTCTTGTGTATTTTAACACAGTTCCTATTTATATCTTCCCCTGGGTAGCACTTGTATATCAATAGTAACAATATATTGATTTTGTATGAAGTTCAGATTCCTTCCATTTATCTTTATTCAGTTTGACTAGAAACGTGATTGTGGGAGCCAGGAAGAACTGAAGGAGAAGCTCTTTCAGCCCCACATTGTGTTAGGCATGGATATACTAGTTTTGCAGAAGAACTGGAAGTCCTCTAAAGCATTCCTTCTTTTAACATGTACCAGCTATCATTTTTTCTTCTCTGGGTAAAATGTTTTTTCTTACCTTGATAAAATCACAGCAAGTCGTATAAGTCACTCTGTTGCTGAGAGGCTGTATTACATTTGTGATCGTGTAAGTTCATGGAGGTTACAGTCTGCTTCCGTGTACAGTATGATCTCTATAACTAATAGCAAGTACCTACTAATGAAGAGAATGTCGTGATAAAATCATGTCTATATGGTGTTGCTGATTTTTATTGTTTTTGCAAATCTTCTCAAAGTACTTCATATACTTTATAAGAACAATTAAATTGCTCAGTTGAGAAGAATCATGGTTCAGGTGTGTGTGTTCGTGTATCTGTACACACGTGCATGTTCACCTCTATCCCAGAAATGATTGTGAGCTTCACAGGGGAGGAGTCCAACAAAGTCAGTCACCTGACATGGATGAACTTTTCTCATTATAAACAACTTGTTGCAGAACTAAGGCCAGTGTTGCTGATACTGACAATTCAGTAAACGTCAGTATGTCTGTCATGAGTGTCATTAACAAAGAAGGTTTTTGAGTGTGTGCTTTGCAGGTCTGGGAGGAGATTGTTGCAGAATCAGAGTTCTGCATTTGTAAAACTCACCATCCATCCATGTGGTTTCCACCCACAAAATCACCATCTTGATAGGGAAGCAGAATAAACTGTTGGACTGGACCTGAAATCTCCTCCTGACTCTGTTGTTGGCTTGGAAGGTGACCCTCAGCAAGTCATTCTCCATGAGTTTAAATTTCGGCAAGTGGAGAACAAGGTGTGACTGTCCTTTGCACCACCTTTTGAAATCTGAAGAGGAAGTGGAGTATGAAAGGTGGATACTAGATACTGTGGATATTCACCACTGCGTTCTTTATTTAAGGCAGGAAAACAGGAGAGGCAATGAATCTGTGGTCAGATAAGTGATCTCTTCCCTTTCTGTCCATAGAAACATGAACTCTCACTCATAAAATCTTGAAAACAAATGTGCGAAGGATTTTTTTTTTCTTGAGTAACATTTGAACCAACTCCCCTCTCCACCCTTTTTTCCAAAGGTTTCTGGAAGATTTGTGTGTCTTCAAACCTGCCTTTTAAAAAATCTGAAATAGACATTCTCTTTTCTTTCTTTTCTCTCTTTTTCCCTTCTCTCTTCTCTTTTTCCCTTCTCTCTTCTCTTTTTCCCTTCTCTCTTCTCTTTTTCCCTTCTCTCTTCTCTTTTTCCCTTCTCTCTTCTCTTTTTTTTTTTCTTTTCTTTTCTCTTCTAAATAAATGTAGCATTAGGCATGCTAACACAATTGCTGTGAGCAGCTGCAAGCTGCCTCTTCCACCTGTCTTCCTAGCCCCTAGAGCATGAGGTGGTTCAGGTCTCCAAAGGCTTTAGACTATTCAGTTCACTAGCAGTAACAGCACATGACTCAGGCAACGGATAGTTTTTGTTGTTTCTTTTTAGTTCTGTACATGTGCCTGTCATTGTCTAGCTTCCCTTCTTCAGCTTCTGAAAGTATTCCTTGTTTGTCAACTGGATCTTTTTTCATGGGGCTTTGCATCTAACACAGTAATACTTATCCTGTCAGTTAAATTCTTGGCTCCAGCAGAATAGAAATCATATGCTTTTATTCATGTCTAACATTAGCTCTAAAGCTAACTTATGTGAGCACAGGCTTCTAAAGTAAGCTCTATGATGTAGCGAACACCAGTTCTCAGCTGCAAGACATTAAAGATATTTTGAAACACAATAAGTATACAATGTCAATAACTATGCTGTGCTGTTGTCTTGGTACTGTTTGTTTAAGTACTAATTTTAGGGGCAGCTGGCTTGCAATTTAAGTGTGTTGGACATTAAACTTAAGATAAACGAACTAAGCAAATTAGGGTTTTGATATGTTTGAGGTAAGATTATGAATGTTAAAATATGCTGAATTTACATGTAATGTTCTCCGTCTGTGGTTGGTATCACTGTGATATCTATATTTTGGTTTTGTCATGACTGGTTTGTCATTTGTTTTTGTGCAGGAAATCTTGTTGGATAATTCTGTGTTGGTAGGTCTCTGTGCCTTGTAATCCTAAACTTTTGCAGTTTGCAGTGGTGTTTTTGTTTCATCTTTTCCTTTTAACCATTTTAATTTAATTTACATTTTAATGTAATTTCTTTTAGCATGTCAAATGACATTTGATTGTCATCCTAACCAGACCCTTCCTAACTTTCTGCAGATGGCAGACATACATTTCATTTATGTGCTCTAGTGAGGCATAATTTTTTTTAACGTGTTAAGCACAGAAAGGGAACTGTTTGTTCATTTAAGTTTGTATGTGATGCTTGCATTTTGTGTCTGTTATTTAGTCCTGTCCCCTGCTTAGAATGTCAGTGAATGAGAGGGATGAAAAATGTGCATCTTGCATTATTCAGTAGCCTGAATTGGATCCTCTGTTTTTTCCCCTGTTAAAAATGAGCACGCAATTTATGCATGTCCACCTTGAAGTAGAGCGTGTAGCCTGCTTGCATAAATATTGCATTAAAAGCTTCACTTCTTGTTTTTAAAGTTTCAATTAAAATACCTTGCAGACATACTTATTGAGTCAGGTTTCTTTTCTTTTAGAAGAATTACGCAGGGAGTGTATCTTTGTGTGTATTCAGTAATGTAATTCTGAGTATTGTCGATTCATGTGCATGCACAAAAAATTCAGAAGATGAAGTTTAGTTTTGTTAATGTAACAAAGCTGAAATTCTGTATCTCTTACTCTTTTTGTCCTTAAGTTGTTCTTTTTAAGTGTATATTAACTTGTATATATTAGTCATGTTGACTAACATATATTGACCTGTTGCTGACAAATGAGAAGCATGACCTTACTGCAAGGTTTCCCTGCAGCAGACACTCAGCTCTGTCTATTTAAGGATGGTGACAGCTAGGTGTACACAATTGCTTAGTTGTAGAGAATAACTTTTTTGGTGATAACCTAAGCTTAATTTAAAAGCTGCATAAATATTGGTGTAGCCATCTTGGCTGGCCACACAGCTGGTTCACTGTTCGGGATGCCCTTCAGAATGTCCTTAAAATTGAAAGCATGCAAATAAAAATCAGAAAGCTCCACTCTAACAAAGAAAACTTAAGGCTATGTCTTGGGTTTTTAAAGTGTTTTTCTTTGTTCCTGTAATAATGAGTCTGTTAGAATGTATTTTTCGCTATGAAAAAACAAACACTGGCCTGGTGGTGTTAATATGGTGATGCTATAAACTGCTCAGGAGAGCTGACTTGTCTCAGTGTGATACATTCACCAGTCTCACCCTTCCTCTCACCTTCTCTCAAATATAACTTAATGTAATCTGAGTATATAATACTTCTTGTGATGAAATTGCAGTAGCAGTGTTCTCTTTGCTCTTCCTTATAAACTTCCTTTCATGCATGGAGTTCAGATTTACTAAAGCATGAATGACTGTCTTGCCCTTGGTTACACTGCATTTCTCTAGTTAAATCTGAGGATGATTTGAGTGATTTTCTCTTGCACTGAGTTTTCAAACCCATTATCCATACCCTGTAGTCAAAGAATAGAGTTAATTGTTTATGAAGACCATGATTTGGCTGTCACTGAAGTTAATGGAGGTCTTTCTGGAAGTTGGATCCAGCCCAAACCAGTCTTAAAAGTTCCGTTTGGAGAGAAAATGTTAAAAGTACTGATATGTTAAAATTGATTATGAGAGTTGCAAAGCCTTCCCTTTAAAAGGTTTAAAAAAAAAGTTTAAAATAAAACTGAGCAAAAAGAGCATCAATTACATGCTTATTGACTTCACAGATTTGTCGTAACAACAGTTGTTCAGAAAATACTGACCCTACAGAGGTATTACTATAAAGGTTTGTTAGCCATCTTACTGTTTCTTCTTGCATGTTTCAGGTGAATCTCTGTAGCTCATACTTATTATTGAGACGTGCAGTGGTAGCTTGCTTATGTCAACTTGTGCAAAGAGAAGCTGCTGAGGTATCAGAATATGCTGTTGCATTAGTTAAAGAGAGCAGAGAAGATTTCACTCCAGGTAACGTATTGAAGTTCTAAGATCAAAGCGCTTGACACATTGATAGTGAATTTTAAACACACACTGCTATGGATATGAAAATCTTGCTGCATTCTTGAAATCTTACACTCAAAAAGGTTTTTCTGCTTCAGTTCTCTATATAATACCAAATTATGGAAGCATCCAAACCCTTTCTTAGTGATAAAATGAAGATACAATTGCTTTTCATATGCTGTAGGTCACTAAATGAGGAAATGCAAGTGGAGTTCCAGAGAAACGTAGCCTATCTAGTCAGTAGCTGTTCTAGTAGCTGCTTCATAGTCCTGCATTTTACATGCATATTCATGGTTTTATTTTCCCACATAAATCTCTTCTTAAATTAAAAATCTGTCATTGAGGGAAGGTGTACAAAACCTGTTGAAGAAAGTTTCTGTTGAACTCCTTGGAGACCTAGTTAAATAATGATCAGCAGGGGTCCCTAGCATTTTTAGCTTCCTAAAGGTTTGGGTTTTTTGCTAAAAGGCCTGAGAATGATCACTAGTTCATCCTCATGTGCCTTCCTGGGAGGGGACAGTGGTAATAAATTATTTCCCTTTGGATTTCAATTCAACCTCATGTGGAATTTTTCAGAAAAGATAGAATAAAGACATTTTGTAAAACTGCTGATTTTTAAAATTGGTAATAGTGAGGAAATAAAAATGGGTCATATTAATTTAACAAATTATTTCCATGTCTGCTTTTGAGCTTTGCTGGAGAATAATTTTAATTTCCCTTTTAAGTTAAAACATTGTTTTAGTATTACCTTACGAGTCCGTGTGAGGAATCAGTTGGCTGAAGATTATTTTTTTTCAGGAGCTCAGATGCTATGATAATGGCAATGCTGTGAAATTCAGAGTAGGAATCTTTTTTTTTTTTTCCTTTGGGATAACTTTCTTCCTGTTGTTGCTATGTTTCTGTAAAAGTTCAAAGTGTGTTTTGTACTCAGATGATTTAGACATGGTATTACAGCAATTAATACTATTATTTCAAAAGTATTTCGGGGCTAGATGGTTGTTCACAAGATACTCTGTGTGCAACCTTTGGTGAGGTTTCTGTGGTCATTACTGCAGTTTTGTGATGGACAGCATTCAGCTCACAGACTTTGTTCTTAGCAGATGTTGACATCAGAGAAATAGGCCTGGAGGGGGCATTGCTGGGCTTGCTGGACAAAGAATTGGATGAAAGATTGTGCCAAGATATCAAAGAGACTCTGACTCATATGCTTACTTCAATGGCAGTTGAAAAGCTCTCTTTTTGGTTGAAGCTTTGTAAAGATGTTCTTGCTGCCTCAGCTGGTAAGTCCTGATACACTGTATTTGAGCACACAGTGAAAATAAGGCCTGCAGCAGTACAGTACGTCACTGAGGGAAAGTATTCATGTGTACTGAATGTTTGAATGTTTATGAAGTGTATCGTTGTCCTTCATATTGAAACACTGGACCCTTTAACTTAGTTCTTTCAGAAGGAATATAATTTTCTCCCTTCTGAATGCCTTTTCGCTATTGAACAAGTAAACGTTTTAGTATATCTTGCCTGTTCATTTTCTTGTTGATTTATAGTCCTAATGGTAACTTATTTCCACATCAGAAATGGAAATACAGAATACATTTAAGCTTCTGCATCCTGTGCAAGTACCTACAAGAAAAATATTCAGACCTTCTCTCCTATTAATAACAGGAATTATGCAGACCTACTATATCATAATGAAACTCTTGAGCAGATAGAATTAGTTACTGTGCTGAATATTGGGCAGAGGGGGAGATGACTGTTCTTTTACCTGCAGTGCAGGAGGAAAACAACTTGGATTTAGATTTTTTCATTTGGAAAGGTACTAGCTTCTACTTAATTTTAAAGGGTTTTTCTTTCACATCCTTCACTGCAGTTCTTCATTTACTTTTGTGGTATTGAACTTGTCTTCCAGAAGTAATATCAGCCAAATGCAGACAGTTTTGTTACATTTTATTCTTAATTCTGGCATTTACTTTAAGACGCCAAAGTTGAAGGGAGTCATAGTGAACTGGAGGCTAGAAATGGACTTGAAGAGATTTTCTTTTGATACCTTCTGTAGTTTTCAGTTACAGTAAGAATGAATATTACATTTCCACTTTTTTTTTTTTCCCCTGTGTCCTATAGATTTCAATACAGTAGCTTCAGTAGATACCACTCAAGAAGAGGAAACTGCCAAAGTGGATGATGCATCTGTATTGACATCTGACAGCGATGAGAGGTTCCATCCTTTCAGTAATCCACGATGGTCTACTAGAGTTTTTGCTGCAGAGTGTGTTTGTAAAATTATAAGCCAGTGTGAGAATGCAGGCAGTGCACATTTTGATGTAACTTTGGCTCAGGAAAGAAAACAACGTGATTCAAGAGGTATGTGTTAAGCACTGAAATAATTTCACAGAATGCAAAGTATGCTTAAAATAAATGTTAGCTTCCTGCAGCTTAATAAAGTTCATCATAAATTTGTTGTTTGTAATCGTTGAAACTTTTAACTGCTTTGATTAGAAGCCTATATTTATTAAGGTGTAGAGCAATTTTTATTTGCCAAAATAAATGCAAAATACCACTGCACTTTCCTTTTTATAGTACCATGGCATGCGCGTAGGAAGCCGTTGTTTCTGCATAAGCATTGGCAATCAGAAGTGATAGCTGACACCGGCCTCCAACTTCACAGTTTGACATCTGGGAGTATGACAAGAAAACTCCACTTTTTTTTCTCTCCATAATTTGCATAATTACCAGTAGAAACACAGTGCCAATTTTTCAGTACCTTTCTGTGTTTTCTGTGTTTATCTGGAGGTGTTTTCCTCAAAACTCTTGTTTAAAAAATCTGCCTTATACATAATGATATTTATACTTTGTTCTAAGTACTTTTTTTTTTTTTTTTTTTTTTTTGCATTCAACTGTCAAGGAGCCTAGATCACCTAATATAAGATCTCCAAGTGAGATTGTTGTTTGTTGTACGTGTAAGCTGCCTAACATATACATTTGAAAAATGTTAGGAACAGTCTTGTAGAATATATTATGTCTAAAGCTAAATTTAATAAAACTGTTTTATTTTTTGAATTTCTGTTTTCTCTTCAGATGACTTTTTGGTATTGCATTTAGCTGACTTGATCCGTATGGCCTTTATGGCTGCGACAGATCACAGTGATCAACTTCGTCTTTCTGGGCTTCAAACATTGCTAATTGTTGTTCGGAAGTTTGCAGCTGTTCCAGAACCAGAGTTTCCAGGTCATGTAATTCTGGAGCAATATCAAGCCAATGTAAGGACCATTGCTAATACCTTAGAATTAGAGTTACAGTTAATCACAAAAAGAAATTTGCTTTTTGCAATCTGTAGTGCTAGAGTTGGGTTTCAGTTTGTTATTGAAACTATTATTAATTTATTCGGTCTTAAATTCCTTAGAAAGCATCTTTTCAGTTGGTATATGTTTTAGCCCCAAAGTTCTTCAAGTTTCAGCATTTTTCCCCTCTTCCCTGTTTGAGTACAGCAAAAATAAAATAGAATACTGGGGTTTTTTTGGGAAGCATTTTTCCAAATTGCAGAAATACTGCAAGAAATATTAGGAACAACTATAATTTAAAACTCTGCTTAGAAATAAGTAGCCTTTGCACAGCTAATTTTTATTAGCCTTTAGTGAAATAGCTTTCAGGAGTGAGAGGAGGTGAAATCTCTGCAACCTGGAAGTATATGTTTGTGTGTTCTTCCGTCAACAAACGTGGTTTGTACTCTCCCCTTCTTTCATTTTGCAAAGCTGACCAACTCCAGCTATTTGTTTCCTTAAATCTGTATTCTTTCTGAGTAAGGAATGAGTAAGGAAATGTCACTCATTAGCTGTCTTGCAAGTTTTTCATGGTTGGGAACATTGTTTTTTCTTTTGAGGGCTTCTCATTAAGTCAAGAGTTCAGGAAGGAAGAGGTTTCTGTTTCAGTTTTAGACTGTGCAAAACTACACACTGTTTCGGTTTTAGACTGTGCAAAAAACAGAATCAACTTTGAAGACCCCTCTCAAAGAGAACCATGTCTTCAGTGTAAGCAAAACAAAACAATAGGTCTCTTTAGCCTCACTGAAAGAGTCTTTGGAACAATGGAAAGCAAACTCTGCTTTATAAAGGAAAATTGCAACAAAGCCTGCTTATGAAAAGTGATTGTTTAGTTAATTGCTCACTATGTATTAAGTGTTGTATAACTTCTCTTCAGGTTGGAGCAGCACTTAGGCCTGCCTTCGCTCCTGAAACTCCCCCTGATGTCACAGCAAAAGCATGTCAGGCAAGTGGTAAAAGTCGAAGTCTTAGGTAACAGACCCTCTGGAATTTTCTTTTTGCTTGATACGCGACACAAGAAAGAGGAAATAAATCATCTAGCCTCAAGTCCTCAGTGCACACAATATAATGGTCACCCTTGTTACCTCTATATTGTAACAACTCAAAGACTTTGTGCACTTTAAAATCTTTTTGAGAAACTTTGTAGCAGTTGATCCTTTGACTGTTATTTATGACATCCCTCTAATTTTTTTCTTTCATTACTTATGTATACTAAACAATAATGTAGTTTAACATTCATTATTGTGCAAGAGTAACTATCTCAGTAGAAATTAAATGTGGTTTTCATGATTTTACAGATGGAAAAAAGAGTATTCAGTGGTGTTTGGCTCTTGTTTCTCATTATTTTCTGTTTTATAACACTAGGTGTGCAGTGCCTGGATAGCAAGTGGTGTAGTAAGTGATCTTAATGACCTCCGAAGGGTTCACCAGTTGCTTGTATCCTCTTTGGTCAAAGTGCAGGCTGGGAAAGAAGCACAAAGTCAACAATATAATGAAAGCACCTCAACTATGGAGATACTGGCTGTGCTTAAGGCTTGGGCAGAGGTTAGTGTAACAGCTCTGTAATGACAGTCTTGATATTTAGTAGATGAGTTAAAACCTTTCAAACGGAAAGGTTTCAGGAATTTTGCTTTGCTTTGATACCTCTAAATAGTACATGAACTTTGTAAACTTGACAAAAGCACTGCTAGTTAAACTGCTTGTATTATACTATACATTAAGAAATATGTTGAGTTTCTTCAATATGTTCTAATATTTCAATATTCATTTTTAATTGGCATGGTATAAATGGCTGTGGTGATGGTCCACTGAACAAACCATTTTAAAAAGGTGTCATTTTTCTCATTGCCTGTTGACATTTCATTTTTTACAGGTAGTTCTTGTAAGTTAACAATGTCAGTTCTGTACTGCATTGTCTAACTACCTTAAAGTCAGATCACCTGAATGCCTGTTTTAATACATGTAAATGCAAGGTTAGATATTTAAAAATAAAAAATGTGAACAATGTCTGTGATCTCTAGATGTGTCTTAGAAAGCACTGATAATGAGCTTGGATGCTGATCGCTGATAAACAGCTAAATATGAGCATGTTATGTAGGTAATATGATATTTCTGTGTAGCTATGTATTTCTGGGAGCTATTTTGAAGGAGAAAGCAGGCAATAGATAGCTTTTCTGTGAACATTCGTAGAAAAACATACCAACCTCTGGTGTCCATACTTGAGAAAGGATATTGCAAAATAGAAAAGCCATTGGAGAAAACATGTAGATGTGGTGCTTAGGGACATGGGTTAGTGAGTTAGGTGGTGTGGGTTGACGTTTGGACTTGATGATCCTTGAGGTCTTGTCCAACCTTTATGATTCTATGAAAAGCTAGCAAGTGGGAATATAAATCTTGAAAACTTGCTTACACTGAGAGATTTAAATAGATCAGTCTATTTCACTAAGGTGCTGTGATCAATTTAAAATTATTATATAGAGAAAAAGCTTTTAATGCCATATAACGAAAACCTGTCACTGGTCAGAAGGTGAGACAAAATTCAGACTAGATGTGAGGGTCAACTGTAAGAAGCGAAGATCTGTAGATTGTTCCAGTTGAAGTCTTCAAGGCAAACTCTGTATAACTTCCTCTGTATACTAGATCTCAGATGTGAGAAACTATGATGAAGTAAACTAGGGATAAGCTTGGTGACCTGTAATTTACAGGTATTTCACTTAAGCCCTAAGCAGTTTCTTCTCACTTAGGATCTTACCTATTTCATGTTTCCAGAATTTGAAGGAATGCCTTCATCCCTTCCCGTTGTGGAGAGGAGTGAGAGAGGGGCTTGGTGAGCTCTTAGTTGCTGCATTGGGTCAATCCACTACAACCAGCAATGTTGAAAAAGATACAGAAATCATCATTACAGGAGACTGATACAAAAGCTGACTTAAGATGAGTTGAGCTAATCTCCTATGTCTCCTTTATAGTTGAGAAGAGCTTCCCTGTAGGGGTATTTTGGTGAGACTAAAGAGGGCTGCTAGTCTGAAACATTTTTTTGATAACTGGAGAGGCAATAGAGAAATTAACCTTCTCACATTGAACCTATTGATGGTAAAACCCAAAGTTTGCAAATGAGGCAAGACTGTACTCTTTATTCTTTACTGCTAACACAGACTAATGCATAGTTTTGAGAAGTTGGTTGCACGTGCAATATGTCATTTCAGCTTAAAGATTGAGGAATTTATTTTATAATAAGTTCTTCAGTCTTGTAGCTATAACAGGGTTTGATGGTTGGAAGTTGAAGCTGGACAAGTAATATAGTAATTTTGAAGACCAAAGAAGCTAACTGCAGCTATGTTTAGAAATTTTAGTAGGTTTCCCTGTATTGGGATTTTTGCATCAAGATTAGGTGGGGGAGTGGGTTAGGATTAGGGTTAAAAGGTTTAGAAAATAAGTGCTTTTTCACCCATGCCTACTGGATTTGAAGCAGGATAGATTCTACGAAACCTCATGCCCACTCATCAGGCAGTCATGCTAGTGATCACGGTAGTTTTCCAAGTTTTAATATTTCAAATTTCTCTCCAAATATATAAACAGGTTTACATAGTTGCAGTTGAAAAGCAGAAAAATCAAAGTGATGCACACAATCACTGTTTAAAAATTGCTAACTCTGCAGAAGAAAGCTACAGAGATGTAACATCTTCAGCCAGTGGACTTCTGGACTTAGTACAGGCAGATCTTGGAACACTGAGCAAGCTCTGGCTTGCTGCACTTCAGGATTTTGCTCTCTTAACTTTGCCTTCAGAATATGCATCACAACTACCTGGTGAAGGTAAGGAGGCAAATCAACTGTATTTTCATAGGTCACCTCAAGTACACAACATTAATGTTGTAGCTGACTTTTGTTAATATCACAGTAAAATTAAATTGTATAGAGAATATGCATACTTCTGTATCTGTCTAAAGATACAGACTGCTTTTGAGAACTGAAGTTTCACTGATGTGAAAAGTAGTTTGTTTGGTATTCTTGTTTGTTGGGTAATTTTATGGTTGAAAGAAGAAAAAGTTAATTGTATTGGATTCTATCCAAATAAATCTAAGAGAAGTACCCTCATTAGCCTGAATTTTAATATTGCACATAAATTAAGGTAAATATCATTTCAATAAAAAGAATCCCCTTTTGTAAGAATGAGAAAATACGATAGTTGAAAATAAATTACATACTTAAAACTGTTACTTCTCTTCTTGTAGGTGGCACATTTTATACAGCAGAGACAATTGAAAATGCCAGACCCCATTACTACAACTCCTGGGCACTGATACTTTATGCTACAGCATTATGGCTTACTAGCACAGGTTTCGTCGTTGTTGATCCAGACGAAGGAGTTGCGAATCTCTCGAGACCTGTCACCCCAACTACAATGTGTCAAGATTCTTCTACCAGGCCCTCGGTGAAATCCCCTGAGGATGTGAATACTGACAGATTTCATCTTATCTTGGGTTAGTGAGTGCATAATCTGTCTAGATGCTGTAATCCAAAGTGTCATTTTTAATAGATAAAACTTTTATCAAAAAAAAAATATTTAATTATTCACATTTTATTGCATTGTTGAATATTGCACCTCTTAGAAAAATATACAGTCAGAAGAATTTTAAGTCCTAGTGAGAAAAGTGTGTTTTCCCAAATGTGGCAGAAAGAACATTCAGTGTGAGCTAAACAAGTCCTAATCAAGTGCCTACTTCTCTGCTTATAAACATGCAAGTTCGAGGGTGGATTTTATCACAGTTGTAGCACACAGTTACAGAGTGTATGGTTTGGTATCAGTGAAGTACAGTTTTACGTCACAGAATAGTGTGTAGGTTAGAAGGGATTTGTGGAGGTCATCTTGTCCACCACCAGTTGCTTAAGCAGGGCCACCTAAAGCCAGTTGCCCAGTTTTCCAGATGGCTTTTGAATATCTCCATGGATGGTTACTCCACATTCTCACTGGGCAACCTGTGCCAGTGCTCAGTCACCTTCAGTAAAGAAAGTGTTTCCTTAAGTTCACATAAAGCTCTGTTTAGGCCTCCACTTCTACATAGGCTAATCAGGTAGATGAATTCAGTCCCAGATCTCTAAATTTACACAATTATACATTTCTGGTGGTTTTTATTTTTTTTCTTTGGTGTCTCCTTTGTATCCTTCTCTCGTGATCCATTTTTAGAATAGGTTTATATGACCCAGATGTGTATGGCTTCATTTGAATGCCAATGTTCCTGCACAGAGGAACTCCTTTTGAACTCCATTGCCCCCTCAGGTAAAAGTGGGACCTCTGATAAAAAGCTGCTCATTTCCCCTGCTTCGTGTACTACTGCTGGATTAGTGCTTCACATTTTATATACTTTACCTTGGACACCTGGCTTGTTTATTCTGGTTCTGAAAATAATTTTATATACTTTACCATGGATACCTGGCTTGTTTATTCTGGTTCTGAAAATATTCGACTTGTTCATTTTCATCTCCTACAGAGGAACGGAAAGAATTTTAAAACACAGACACTTTCTGTTGCACAGCAGTTCTTTACTGTACATTGATCAGTTTGCCAAGTTAGCATACATTTTGGAATTATAGCTGTACAACTGGGATGAGAATATGGTTCACAGTTTATATGAAGGTTATCTCCAGTGTCATAAAATGTCATCTGAAGATTACTGAAAGCTCAGAAAAAAATGATTGCTTTTATGTGGTCTAGGATTTGCAAGCTTCACTTCATGTCATATACTTTTTTCTGGTGATCCACTTGTGGTAGCTGTGATCTTCAGCATTTTTGTAAAATGAGAAGAAAAAGACTTAGCCTTTGAGTTTGTGAACTATTATTACTTGCTCCATTATTTCCTTCTATTACATAAATCAGTGTGATTAGACAAATATTTGCTATGTACTCATTATGAATTGTCTGCTTGTTCATTGGCCCTAGAGTTCAATGTTTTTACTCAGAAATTGCTCTTTTTTTTTTATTGATGTTAATAGCCAGTTATAATAGTGTCTTATACTGTCCAGAAGCTGAAGTTCTTCATTGTTTCAAGGGAAATAGAGTACTTGCCCCAATATATTAGCAATAGGAGATTAATTAACTTAATACAAAATGCAAATGCTATTTCTTTGTCTGCCCAACCAACATGCCCAACAAGTACTTAGTAATTGACAAAATTACTTCTTAAACTTTCAAGCAAATCTGGGTTTTTTTCTTCTGATGCTTACAGGAATTAGTGTGGAATTTCTCTGCTCTCCTCGATCAGATGCAGCAATGGAGAACATCATTGCCTGCTTACGTGCCCTACAGGCACTCTTCGATGTTCCATGGCCGAGGTCTAAAATAGGTGGTGATCAGGTAATGTCTTAGTGATCAAAAGCCTCTGAGAAGTAAGGCATAATTTTAGTTTGAACAGTATCTCTACTCTCTATTATATATCCAGGAATCTTCAACACAAAAGTAATAGGTGAATTATGTGCTTTACCAAAATCCAAAGCTGTAGAGGGAGGAGAGAAAAAGAGCACAACATGGAACCTGTAAGAAGACAGTGAAGGGCAGAGAACTTGAGGACATTTCATCAGGAGGGAGTAATTAGATGAGTAGGATGAGAGCCAGGTAAAAACAGAATTCCAGGAAAAAATGTTCTCTTACTCTCTCTGCCCAGGGACAGTTCAGTTAATTCTCTTGTAAATATTGAAGATGATAAATGGAAGCTGGACAAAAGCAGCGGTATTTAAAAAAAAAAAAATCAAACCCAAAAACCCCACAACATACCAGTGATCCTAAAAAGTAGTAGTAACGTCAAAATTCCTTTTTTTTTCCACTTTAAATTAAGGTTTATACCATCCTGTGTGCTATGCAATTGCCTAGCACAGCAAAAGTGTTAAAGCCTGTCTTCTAAGTGATAAAACGTAAGCTTTGCTGACTAGTGGTGCTCTCTCCAAGGAAATGCGTGTACTGTAGGAGGGGTACAATGTAGTATCCCCACCGTCAGGAGTTAAAAAGCCATAAGATAAAGATGACTTCATCATTGTTTTAGTAGTTTTAAGTGCTTTCTCTCTTAACTACTGTGATTAGTATTTTGTTGGGAGAATTGAGCAAGACTGCTGCGGCTGGGAGCTAGGAGCTAGATGTTGAAGAAAATGCCAGCTCCAGTGATTGTGTCAGTTATACCATGTTCCTTAGTGAGATTAATAAGAGTAATGCTGTTGGCTTTAACAAATATTAACAAGTTTCTAAAATTCCTGCATTAAAATGGGGATATATATTAAGCATTTTTCTTACTGTAGGAGTTGGGTGTAGAGCTGCTGAATGTTTTACATCGACTGATACTGACCAGAGAATCACCAGATATTCAGCTTGCTGCCCTTGAAGTGGTTCGGCTGATTCTTTTTGCAGCTCAGGAACATGTGAAGGAAAAGCGGAGAAGTGCAGAAGGTATAGTAATGCCTGAGATCTTGAATGCATATTGTCAGGGTTAAAGCAATTTTTTTCTTGGAAAACTGGGTTCTTGAGGGTGATATTCCAAGATGCATCTTAATTGAAGTGTTTCACAGTTCGTGACTGATCCTGGTTTACTTAAGTCAGTCCAGGCACCTAACATAAGAAACTGGGGTGGTATGATAGATAGCAGGTGGTTTTGGTGGTGACTACAGGGCATGAAGTGAGGAGCAAAACTGGAGAAACTGCTATTGGGATAGTCTTGTGTGGTGTCAGGGAGGGAGGAGTCTTAGTGAAAAGCTGGGATCAGCTGCAGTGGAGCAGTGGAGAGACTCAGCACACACACAGCTGTTACAAGCCAGACTTCACTAGTTCCTAAACTTCCTTAAGTTCTTTTTCTAAAAGAAAAAAACTGGGAGAAGAAGCTTACATCAGGTGACATCATACTGGCACAGTGCCTCAGCACGTTGTACATCTATATCTATTGCACACACCTTTGCCTTTTGACAATCAGTGCACAGTTTGCTTATTCAGAAGGATGGAGGTTTGCCAGTAGAACTTTGAATACATATGTATGCACATATATGTGCATCAAGATTATCACTTGGTGATGCAGCAGTCTTAAGAAATAAACTTTTTGGAAACAAGGCACAACCTGCAGTCTTTTACCATACTTCTTCTTTTTGTTTTAGTTGATGATGGTGCTGCAGAAAAGGAAACGTTACCGGAATTTGGAGAAGGCAAAGATACAGGAGGACTGGTGCCTGGGAAATCATTAGTCTTCGCGACACTGGAGTTGTGTGTTTGCATTCTCGTCAGACAGCTTCCCCAGCTCAACCCTAAATTAACTTGTAGCCCTGCAGTTCAATCTGGAAAACATCTGTCAGAAGATGGAAGTAGACTGGTAGCAGCAGCATTAGTTATTCTCTCTGATGTTCCTGCAATCTGCTCTCCTGAAGGTATGCTGTTGCATCACAAGGAAAGATCAATGAAAGAATATTGGGTTCTTCTGAGCTTATTACCTAATTTTCTCAGCTGGATAAATCTGGCAGCAAGTTTTGTTGATTTGCTTGTGACAGTTTCCTGTTCTAATTAAATTTTTGACTGTCAGATTACAAAACAAGTTACAAAACTGAAGCAATTAAAATAGTTTTTCTTTTCCTCCCACATGTAGTAGTGCAATTAATAGATTCATTTTGTACAAGGAAGTACATGATAGCTACACAATTCTATTGTATTTGAATTGTCTCTTCTGGAATTTATAATGCAGATGTAAATTAAATTTAAATGGGAAATGTATCATGTTACGTTTCACTAAAAACCATCATTTGAACATTAGGAAACCACTCTAAGGAGTTATGGTTGACTTCTCAGATTAGTTGACTTTTACCTCTGATTCATTTTGGATTCACTCCAATCATTAATATGGTTCCCGCCCTCCAAATCATATTCATACGTATGATCTTTCAGTACTGTTACAGCCACACCTATAAACCATTTCTGCTCTACTCCTTTGTTGTCACCTTAGGTATCTGTGTTACACCTTATGCAAATTTTTGCATTTGCCAGCCTTGGAATTTTTTTTTCCTTGATTTTTTTTTTTATTTTTTTTTTTCTCCATTACAAGATTGTTCTTCAGCGGATAGCATATTCCAAATGGAGTAGTAGGCAGTTCTTGCTGGCATTGTAGGGTGATGATAATGATTTATTTTTTTCATCTGCAGCTCTTCATATATCAGTTCAAAGTAAAAGGAAACAAACATAGCATCACTTAGATCTGAGGGCAACTATCTTGTATGAAAAATAATAGTGATTTTTCTTTTCTCCCTGTAGTTCTTTTTGCCTTTAGCTGTCCAAATTATTTGACAAACTAACAGTTTGCAAGATCAGACCAGATGGGATGTTTACACTTGAGAACTTAAGTATTTAAGTCAGGTGACTAAAATGAGGAGCTTGCTTATACAGTCAGTTGAATAAGGAAGCATCTCCAAAAGTCAGCTCATACAATCAAAGAGAAGATAATTCCTATGTGGAATGGCATGATTTTTTCTTCTTTAATAAGCAACTGAAGTTACAGTCCTATGACTATCATGGCTCTTACTTCAGGCACCTGTCATGATATGTATGCATAACAAAATTTTCAAATAAATGATGTTCATGAACTGCATTCCTACTGAATTCCAACAGTCAACTTGCAGAGACTTGACTGTTTAAAAATAGAAGGTAGATGTCCTCAGGTTCAGAAAATACCTATGCATATGTCAGAGACCTCATTATTCAACACAATCATCAGTATATTGAAATCTTAAAAACATTAGCATTTTGCTGATTAGGGAAGGACATAGGCAATTCAGCCATATACTTAACTCTGTACTTTGCTAAATAAGAACTTAATACAGGAGCAATGCATAAGTATGCACGTTTCTAGATGGTCTCCAATATGTGCAGAATTCTGTATCACTATTAGATTCAAAGACAAAAGAATATGCAAAACTGCTATGCCAAGTTATTCCTGTGATTTTTTTAAATATTTTTTTAATAGGCTCTTATGCTGACAGGTTAGCTGTCAGATACTCAGGGAGAG
>NW_010098842.1:59495-60686 GCF_000699245.1 Pterocles gutturalis
AATCTGCTTCTCTCCTTAGGTCTCTTTTCCAATATATCTGTTATTTTTTTTAATTATAATTCTAGGGATTTTTGTTATGCATTTCTAATCTGAGATACTCTTCTTATTAATCTTACTAACTGCTTGACTTTAGTGGTTCTCTGGAGCAATTACATCCTTGGCTAGCTACACATCGTGTGGGTGAAGTATTTCCTCTTACCAGTTTTGAAAATACCCTCTGTTAACTTTCTTCACTGTATTGTCTTCAATTCAAAATATGCTTAGGTGTGCTCATAGTGGAAGCAAGGACAGGTAGCCTGGGACAAATTACAGAGAAATTGTCCAAGCAGCTAAGGATCAGGTTAGGAAAGCTAAATCCCTCATAGAATTAAATCTGGCCAGGGATGTCAAGGACAGCAAGAAAAGCTGCTATAGGTATGTTGGGGATAAAAGGAAGACTAGGGAAACTGTGGGCCCTCTGAAGAAGGAAACAGGAGACCTCATTATCCAGGATACAGAGAAGGCTGAGGTACTCAATAACTTTTTTGCCTCAGTCTTCACTGAAAAGGGCTTGAGCCACACTCCCCAAATCACCAAAGGCAAAAGCAGAGACTGGGAGAGTGAAGAACTGTTCATTGTGTAAGATCAGGTTCGAGACCACCAAAGGAACCTGAAGGTGCACAAGTCCATGGGACCTGATGAGATACATCTGTGAGTCCTGAGGGAACTGGCAGACATAGTTGCTAAGCCACTATCCATCATATTTGAGAAGTCATGGCAGTCTGGGGAAGTTCCGACTGAAAAAATGGAAATATAACCCCCATTTTTAAGAAAGGAAAAAAGGAAGACGCAGGGAACAACAGACCAGTCAGTCTCGCCTCTGTGCCCGGCAAGATCATGGAGCAGATCCTCATGGAGATTCTGCTGCAGCACATGGAAAATAAGGAGGTGATTGGTGACAGCCAACATGGCTTCACTAAGGACAAATCATGCCTGACAACTATAGCAGCCTTCTACAATGGGGCTACAGCATTGGTGGATAAGGGAAGAGCAACTGACATCATCTGCCTGGACTTGGGCAAAGCATTTGACACTGTCCCACATGACAATCCTTGTCTCTAAATTGGAGAGACATGGATTTGACAGTTGGACCACACAGTGGATAAAGAATTGGCTGGAGGGACACACTCAGAGAGTTGTGGTCAACAGCTC
>NW_010098843.1:0-1022 GCF_000699245.1 Pterocles gutturalis
ATTATGACTTTAAGAGTGGAAATATGCTGATTTTATAGAGCTTGCTGTCTGCCCTTAATCATCATAGGCTAATTCAAGCTGGAGGAGAATTGCAGTCTCTAGTCTAACATGCTGCATGAAACAAGGACTCAGACCAGGCTGCTCAGAGCTTGATCCAGTTGGGTCTTGAAAACCATAAGAGATGGTTGCCCACAGAGGATATGAAGTCTCCCATTTCACTGCCTGATAAAGTTTTTCCTTATGTCCCTATTTATTTTAAACAAACCCTTCTCTGCTCATCAAATTTCACTTTTCACATCAGTCTACTAGTTGCTCAGAGTCATCCAGCGTAAACAGCTGGCAAAACTTGAAAAGCATATAAATTCTCTTTACATTTGTGTGTTTTTTCATGCACCCCTGTCATGGTTTAGAAAGGCTAAAGGGACAGTCCTTTGTTAAACACCTGGTGGGCTGAGGCAGGGACAAGGAGGGTTTCACTCACCACTTAGGGTCACGGGCAAGAAACCGACACGACTTTGGAAGAACAAAAAACCAATTAAGTTTATTAACTATTTACAACAAGAAGCAAGATACTGAGAGAGAGAAACAACATCTTAAAAAAAAGGCACTTCTCCCCCACCCCTCCCTTCTTCCCAAAGCCCAAAGGCTTTGTTCTGTACCTTCTCCCAAAGGGGGGCAGGGAAGGGGGGGTGCCCCCAGCCCGCCACTCCTTCCTCCTCAGGGGAGGGCTCCGTGCTCCTCACAGTCTTTTCCAGCTGCAGCATGGGGTCCTTCTCACGGGAGAGTCCTTCTCAGGAACTGCTCTGGTGTGAGTCCTTTTCCACACAGGGCTACAGTCCCCAAATGACTGCCCAGCTTTGGCATGGGCTTCTCCGTAATTCCTACGTGGGGTCCTCCATGGCTGCACCTTCTCCTGGGCTGCAACCGGGGACAAACTGTGCGTCACCATGAATCTTCACCACACTTCCGGGGAAGATTCCAGGGCCACTTCCTTTTCCTATCACTCCTGTTCTCTGACCGAG
>NW_010098844.1:0-311 GCF_000699245.1 Pterocles gutturalis
TGCCCCTCAGAAGGAGCAAACACATTAGCTCCCTACCTAGGGAGTCACCAACTATACAGATTACCTCAAGGAAGACCCACAATACTCAGAAATAGTTTCAGAGTTAGGCCTCTTATTTCCACCATTGTAGTTTACCTAGATCTGTGCTTCAAGATGGGCTGATCAGTAACTATTCCCCCAGCTGGTGTCTGCTGTAGCCTCACAGATAATGAACTGGAACAATGCAAACACATAGGTGAAGAGTCCGGTGTATTTAACAGGTGAATACATGCAACTCTTTCAGCACCTTCTCGTTCAATTAAACAAGCCTA
>NW_010098845.1:0-317 GCF_000699245.1 Pterocles gutturalis
ACCCCATGGATGTCACCAGGAACCAAGAACAGAGGTGCTAGGTGGCACAGGGGGCCCAAGGATGTCACCAGGACCAACGTGGTGGGACTGGGTGTCATTGGGGTCCCAAGAATGTCACCAGGACCCCATGGATGTCACCAGGAACCAAGAACAGAGGTGCTAGGTGGCACAGGGGGCCCAAGGATGTCACCAGGACCAACGTGGTGGGACTGGGTGTCATTGGGGTCCCAAGAATGTCACCAGGATCAGCACAGAGGTCCTGGGTGTCATGGGGATGTCACCAGGACTCCATGGGTGTCACCAGGACCAAAGGGTAG
>NW_010098845.1:385-1272 GCF_000699245.1 Pterocles gutturalis
GGATGTCACTAGGACCCCAAAGATGTCACCAGGAACCAAGAACGGAGGTCCTGGGTGACACAGGGACACCAGAGATGACACCAGGACAAACATGGAGGTCCTGGGGGTCCCAGGGATGTCACCAGGACCTCATGGATGTCACCAAGACCCATATGGTGGGCCTGGGGACATCACCAGGAGAAGGACAGGGGTCCTGGGTGTCACCAGGACCAACATGGAGGTCCTGGGTGTCATTGGGGTCCCAAGGATGTCACCAGGAACCAAGAACAGAGGTCCTGGATGGCACAGGGACCCCAAGAATGTCACCAGGACCTCATGGATGCCACCAGGACCAACATGGTGGGACTGGGTGTCAGGGGGATGTCACCAGGACCCATGTGGAGGTCCTGGGTGACACAGGGATGTCACGAGGACCAATGTGGTGGGACTGGGTGTCATGGGGGTCCCAGGGATGTCACCAGGACCCCAGGGATGTCACCAAGATCCACATGGTAGGACTGGGGATATCACCAGGACCAGCACAGAGGTCCTGGGGGTCCACTAGGACCCCAAAGATGTCACCAGGAACCAAGAACGGAGGTCCTGGGTGACACAGGGACACCAGAGATGACACCAGGACAAACATGGAGGTCCTGGGGGGTCATTGGGGTCCAGGGATGTAACCAGGACCCCATAGATGCCACCAAGATCCACATGGTGGGCCTGCGGCTGTCACCAGGAGAAGGACAGGGGTCCTGGGGGTCACCAAGAACCAAGAATGGAGGTCCTGGGTGGCACAGGGACCCCAAGGATGTCACCAGGACCCCACAGATGTCACCAGGATCAGCACAGAGGTCCTGGGTGTCATGGGGATGTCACCAGGACCCCCGCGGAGTTCCTGGGGGCAA
>NW_010098845.1:1465-1985 GCF_000699245.1 Pterocles gutturalis
CCACCAGGACCAACATGGTGTGACTGGGTGTCAGGGGGATGTCACCAGGACCCATGTGGAGGTCCTGGGTGACACAGGGATGTCACGAGGACCAATGTGGTGGGACTGGGTGTCATGGGGGTCCCAGGGATGTCACCAGGACCCCAGGGATGTCACCAAGATCCACATGGTAGGACTGGGGATATCACCAGGACCAGCACAGAGGTCCTGGGTGTCATGGGGATGTCACCAGGACCCCACAGATGTCATCAGGAACCAAGAACGGAGGTCCTGGGTGACACAGGGACACCAGAGATGACACCAGGACGAACATGGAGGTCCTGGGGGTCATTGGGGACCCATGTGGATGTCACCAGGATCAATATGGAGGTCCTGGGTGTCACGGGGGGTTCCACAGGTGTCCCAAGGACCTCGTGGGGGGTCCCAGGGGTGTCACCAGGCCGTGTCCCCGCCCTCACCTGAGCGTCTCCACCCGGTCCTTGCTCTCGGGCTCGTGCGGGTTCCTCGAGAGACAAGAGGC
>NW_010098846.1:0-4428 GCF_000699245.1 Pterocles gutturalis
CACCGAGGAGGGGGCCGGCTGGATCCGTGCTGTGGATGTCACTGAGATCCGCTGGGATACCCTTGTCAGGTGGAACACGCTGCACCCCACCATCGCCATCGTCCCTACCGGCAGGCCCATGAAGGTCACCCACCCCAACATCCACCCCATTCCGTACTCGGATCACTCGTCCTTTTCAGAGCTGTGTGAGTTTGTGAAGTGGCTGAAACCTTGCTCAGTCATTCCAATTGTGAGAGGTGGCATGTGCCAGACTTACTTTCAGGAATACTTAAGTTCTGCCCCCCAGGCACTTCCTGACCTCCAAATACCAAAGCCTCTACAAGAGTCTGCACAGCAGCAAAGCAAAAGGAAGGGGCAGGAACCCATGCTTCTCTTGAAAAGAGCTGCGCAGCATGCTGTGCCCCGAGGAGTGGTTTATGAGTCCCCAGAGAAATATACTGAGAAATCTGAAGAGTTCACGGGTGTTAAGGTTCTTCAGCAGAGCTACTGCAAGTCAGCTTTCTGCTCGAAAGAAGATTGCACTTGTTGTCAGACAGGCAAGGAGAAAGGGAAGGAAGAGCTGAGTGGAGAACAGCCAGGAGTAGCAAGAGCAGCTGGTGCTGTTAGCCAGGTACCTGTTTCTGATGAGCACTTTCCAACTGGATTTGCAGAGCAGTATTTACTCACTCCCTTAAATGTCCTAAAGGAGAATTCCTCAGAGAAATTTGACAAGCTGGTAGAAGATTTCTTTAGGAGGGGAGAAGTGTCCTGAAAAATTGTGTGATGCTTGCCAGTGCCAATGCAGTTGGCAGCAGTGATTCTAGAGGTCTCATCACTGCATTCCGTTCTCTGTGCTCAAGTTTCCCATCGGGAGAGAGGAGCTCAGCTATGGGGCTCTACTTTCTTTACCTCTTATCAGAGGACAAGGAGGAAACTCGAGCTAGTTTGTAGGTGTTAGATTTTTCTAATTTATTTATTTTTATATCTTTGTTTGTGCCTGTCGGGTCTCCACACTACACCTGGGCAGTGCGGTCCCACTGCGTGTGTGCCTGGTATCTGCTTTTTGCAGAAACTTATCTGTCTCTTGTGACAAAAGACACTGCCAGGTTGATTCAAGATGAGCTGCCTGCAGCTGAAGTAATTAATGGGGTGAGAAGTGATGAAAGAAGCAAGCTAGGGGAATCTGAGAGCCCCAAAGATTTTTCTTTCTGTATGTAATACCTCATTGACAATGAGCAGTTCATTCCAAGATGCATTACAAATATTATATATTAAGGTACATTTTAAAACATGGTGCTTAAAGAAATCTAGAAAACTAAATGCCTCTAGGTCTAGTAATCTATTTTCTATCTATTAATCCATTAATACCTCCAGACAGCACTGCTTTTGTATCCAGCCAACTGCAGCTGGGTGCAGTTCTGCTCTCCTGAAAGCACCATCTTAATGTTAACTGTCAATACTTTTTCAGGTTACTGTCTGGAAAAAGTAGGAATTGTCTGGGTTCTTGAGTTCTGGACTTTCTGGAATGGGTTACCAGATTCTCTGCGCTCAAGTCTGAATTCTGCTTGACTGCAGAGTGCTTCTGGTAATTGCCAGCGTTCTGCTGGGCCCACTGCCTTCCCATTTGCTGCCTGTTCTTATCACACAGTGGCAAATGGGATGGAAGATAATGAAGCATCTGCTTGGTGCTGTAAAGTGCTAAGTCTCGGCAATGCTGTCTGGAAGGAATACTGTGGCTGAACGGCAGAAGTGGCTCTCTTGGAGGTCAGGCACTTTCCAGCAGATCACCTGCAGGGAGCCACAGCCTGGCACAGTCAGGAAGCATCAGCAGTGTGACCAGCCCGCAGGTACCTGCTGTGGAGCCTGGAAACACTGCAGGTACCCGTGCCAGACTGCACCAGCAACATTACAAACGGGCTCCCCATGGGGTCGAGGCAGCAACACTAGCGTGGAAGTGGTCACTAGCCACTTTCCCGGAGCACCAAACCAGCTTTGTCTAGCCTCCTTTTCATTACTTTCAACACAAAATGTTTCACGTGATCTTGATCAGCATCAGAGTCTTCTGAATGTAGTGTCTTGCGAGGTCTCTCCAAGACTAGTCAGCTAGATGGACTGAATTCCCTGAATCAAGCCAGAAAAGGAAGTGTTTGCTCTCTGAGTAAAGCTAGGGCTCGTGGAAAGTGAAGGTGCCTGTAGATGCAGCAACTACACCTGTTAAAAACAAGGCTGTCCGGGACAGTAATCATGGTGACAGCCAGAGAGGGTATGTTTGGAAAGCTGTTGGGCAAACATGAGTCCTAACTCCCAACCCTTCCCAGGCACTGCAACATTCATCACTGGGACTGCCTATTAACGCTGCCTGCCAGCTGCCTGCGGATGTTGGAAGTGGTGGAGCAGTGTTCAGTGAAAAACACTTCAAACAGGGTAGGAAGGGCAGCTCAAGTTTTTTGCTGTGGTCTGTGTGGTCCTATTTCTCAGCAGTTTCCGTATGGATTATTTGTTAATCAGAACTAAACCACAGAACCCCCTCAGGTCAGTGTGAGTGGAGATGCCTGCGTCTCTTGTAGCATCAGAGGCTGCCAGCAAAAGAATTGTGCTACGCTTGTAGTGTTTGGTCTGCGGCTGGCTGCCTTGGAGACGCAGGCTGTTATTTTCATATTGTTGAAATTTAAGTGACTCATTTGACAGGCAGGTGAGTGGAGCGCTGCCTGAACTCCCAGATTCCACGTCCTGCTCTTGTGCAGCCCTCCACTGCTCAGAAGGAATGCTTGCCTCCTGAGTCACTGCTCCATTTAGGTATGTTCCAAATGACCTCCGAGATCTGATGCGTTTCACTGCTGATGTTTTGTGCCATCCAGCCTTTCCTCTTTTATTAAACATTCTTATCAATCATTTATTCGAGTAAATGGAGCAGAGAACCTCCTGGTGAACCTCTGGGCAATATGGAGCTGTAAATGCTAGTTCTTTACAGAACTTTAGACCACACTAAAAAATTAGTGCTCAGACCAAAGGCCTCCCAAATCTATACCCGCAGAGCATGCTTGAGCTGCTTATCTCTGTTCCACAGTTGGGAACCGAGCCCCAGCAGGGTGAAACAACTCACGTGAGGCCTTACAGAGCCTACAGAGGAGCTTGGAATGAGCCAAGTTCCTTCTGGCAAATTTCCAGCACTGTTTTAACAAGCTGTGATCAAATGCTGGTGAGTCAGGAGGGCAGGGCAGGCTTATAGCTCTGGGAGCAGGGCTGCCGGCAGAGCTCTGTGCATGCCGTTGCCTGTGACAGTCATGGAGCAGGTCAGTTGGCTCTGGCTTCTCTACAGCAGTAGAAAACCTTGAAGGGGTACCCTGCCTACGCTGTGGAGAGAAGGAAATGTACTCTTTAAATATAGGTTGCTACCAAGAGATCAAAGTAAAACTTCCCTAGCTATGTGCTCCGCAGCGAACGTGTGTGTAATGTGACTGCAGGGAACAGCCCAGAGCACTCTGCTCAGCCGTGCTGCCAGCTGCAGCCCGGACTGCAGGGCCAGAGCACTTCCAGCAACCCTCTTCTCTGCTGCAGAGCTGCTGTCCATTTCTGCAGCACAGGTTCTTCTTATTATTATTTTCTAGATAAAAAGAATTGTGAAACTGGGAAATCTTCAGAGTTCCCCCCTTCTCATAGTGGACCAGTGGCACAGTGAGCCCAGGGCCCAGACCATGTCAGGCTCCCTCAGGTTTCCACGGGCTCTGAGCCGAGCTCTTGTTAAGTGTGATCCGTGCCTTCTTGCTTTGGAGTTCACTGTGAGCCTGAAGAAAATGAGGCCAAGAGAAATGCAGGCCCCAAGTCCTCCCTGCAGGACTGAGACCTTCCCTTAGCAGATAGTACAGAGGGGTGAGCTCCGGGATGGTGCTGTGCTGGAGGAAGAAAGTGGAAAATGTTATTTCCTGAATCTGAAGCACACACGTTACTCGCAGGATTTTACACAGAAGAGCAACACTGTCCCATCACACTTCTCTGCTGGCAGCTCATCTCACTGCCCCTTGCGATGTTACTAATGCCCCAAATCATGGCTGCAGTTGCCCAGCACTTTCTCATGGAAAAAGCTGCACTTAAGTTTCTGCAAAGCAGGAAACCTCCCCAGCACACCCCGAGCTCTCCTGCTCCCCGAGGATCTGGCAGCGGCCCTGATGGTCCAGAAAGGCACTTGTGTAACTGTGAACACTGGGATGAAGGTTCTGTCTGTGCTTTTTTTAAATAACAAAAAAATATTTATTTATTTATTGTATGTTCTGTTTTTTCCGCCGATTTTCCCCTGATCTGTGCTCGCTGAACGGTGCGGTTCCCGCTTGTGCTGCTGCTCGTGCGGGAAGAAACACGGAGCTGTGAAAGTCTCTGAGATTTTGGCAGAATATCTGTAAATACCTCTGTAACGCTGTTCTGACTCTGGAAGAGGCTGAATTAAACCCCCCG
>NW_010098847.1:0-469 GCF_000699245.1 Pterocles gutturalis
CAGTTTCTGAGCTTATTTACCCCGATAAGTTAAAGCCTTTTGGTGCCTCACGAACAGAAAGGGTTGAACTTCATTTTTCTCATTCTCAAAGACTTAATTTTTCTACGTCTTTTCACTTACAGAAAGGCTTTCCTTTCCTGCAGGTATAAACGTATGACTTGCTAAGTAATTCCTCTGGAGCTGAAAAGCTTCTATCTAAAATTTAAATTTAATCCTTAAAAAAAAAAGAAAAAAAGGCAAGCCAACTGTCCACTTGATTGCAGCCAGTGTTTCCAAAGTGCCCAAATTCTGATCTGGTATCGAGCGATGTTAACGGCCGATAAGGCGCGGTCCCCTGCCGAGCATCGGTGGGACAGTGGGACACTGTGCATCATGTCCCTTCTTCTCCCCCTGGCCCCAGCTGCGCGCAGAGCGGGCGCCCGCGGCGCAACAGCCACCAGCGCAAGCTGGAGCAGCAGGAGGAGAGCTG
>NW_010098847.1:710-1521 GCF_000699245.1 Pterocles gutturalis
CCCTCTCGTCCCCAGGAGATGCCCTGGGAGTGCCTCAGCTCCCCAGACTGTGGTGCTCACCCGCCCCATAGCTCGGCGTGGGCTTGGCCACTGGACCTCGCATCCCCCCGATGCGGTCGGTCGGCTCGGCACGCCCCAGCAGTGCTCAGCCCCACCCATTTTTCAGCTCCCGGCCCCACCGTCACGTAGATGCTGCTGTATCCGTCTTCCAGCATGCGTGCTGTCTCCTAAGCGGCATCAAAAGAGCTGCCGGGTTGCGAACGAGCGGGGTGATTAATGGAGGAGCGGGCGGCGAGAGCCAAATGAACCATTTGTCTGGCGTGAAATAATGATGCATTAACAAGGGGCTTAGCAGCAGCTGGCGACGCGGTGTGAAAGCCGGGAGCCCCGGCGCTGCGTGCCCCTGCCCTGCACGGGAGGGAGGTGGACGGGAGTGACCGTCTCTGTGCCCCGGGCTGGCTCCCGGAGCCCTTCACTGGGTGCTGGTGTGGTTCCACCACCTGGGAAATGCGTGTCCCCCATCAAAGCTAGAGGACAAACTGGGAGGAGCGTTTTGAGGGAGAAAATGAGCAACTGGTGCTCCGGTTGCACAGGTGTGTGCCGGCCACCCACGGCTGGTGGCCACCTGCATGAAGGACAGGAGCCTGGAATCCAGCAGCTTCATGGTCATCGTTGTAGCCACCATCTTCTGCATGCACGTGGGGTTTTGCTAGTTCCCGTGTTTCAGGGTTTCCCTGGATCTTGGAAGGCAGAGAATTGGGATTTTCAAACCATTTTGTTGGCCGTACGCGGGCATTGGTTTTGATGTGAC
>NW_010098847.1:1538-2688 GCF_000699245.1 Pterocles gutturalis
CTTGCTCCGGCTGGAGGGGCTCCGTTGTGTTTCTGCCGTCAGGTGATGCTTTCGGGGGCCCTGTTGGCCCTGGTGCGATCCCTGGCAGCCCGTGCCGGCGAGGGGCACGGCAGAGCCCTGCGAGACCCGTGGTGGGCGGCAGCGCTGCTGTTCCGTGTCAGGATGGAGGGACGGGAGGCGCAGCCGGGAGATGCCCTGCGGCCGTTTGGGGTCCCCAGAGCACTGGGCTGTGTTAAATGGTTAAAAGGCTCACGCACAGGGGTAAAGAGTTTGGTATCACAGTCTGTCTTCTTTCCCTGCTTTGCACCACCCTGGTTTCCAAGGCCAATAAGCCCATTCAAAGCATTGCTTTAGAGATATATTTTTTTTTTCCCTCTCAAAAAGCTGATTTTTGCAGCAGGCCACCTTGGCTTGCTCCTTGTGTGTTACGTACCTGCATTTGCAAGCTCCTCTCTCTGCTTGCTGCAGACCCTCTTCTTCTGACCGGCATCTTATTCCCGTGGCCTTTGTGTCTGAGAAATGGTTTGAAATCTCCTGCTGACTGGCCGAAGCCTGTTTGACTCCTGGGGGCAGGGCAGACGCCGTCGGGCTGTTTCCTGGTACGTACCGCGCTCCCCCGCGCCCACCACCCTGCACCCATCGTCCCCTGCCCGCCAGCGGCCGCTCTCTTCCCTGCCTGCTGCCGTCCTCCCGCTCGTGCTGCTTTGGGGACGTGGGACCGGCGCGGGTGGCTCACGCAGCCGGGATGGCCGGGCTCCTCTCCCGCCATCTCTCCTCTCCAGGGTTGCACGCTCCACTGGTACCCGAAAGCTCGTGTGATGATGTTTGCTGTCACCAACCCTTCTGTGCTCCTGCTGCGAGGGGGCTCCTCCTCTTCCTCCTCCTCCTGCTCCCATGCCCCTCCTCGCCCTGCCAGCCCCTGTGCGCAGTCCCCAGCAGCCGGGCTCATGCCTCGGATGCTGCTGCAAGCAAAGGAGGAGTACAAGGACGTACTGGCTCCAGCAGTGCATTGCTTGGGGATTTTTTCCTTTTCTTTGAGGTGGCTTGAGCCCTTTTCACGGCTTTGTATGGCTTTTGAAGGTGGCACGGCCGATAGCGGTGGCAGGAAAGGTAACGCAGGTTAACATACCAGTGTGCCCGTGGGGCAGCG
>NW_010098848.1:0-30840 GCF_000699245.1 Pterocles gutturalis
TCGGCGCTCGCGGCGCTGCCTGAGGAGAGCAGCCGGTGGGGGCTCAGGACACAGTCCCGGTCTCGGTGCCCGAGCCGGTGTTCTGCTTCCTCCTCGCCCGGGCTCCTGGACCGAGAACGGCCGCGTCGGAGCCCTTTGCTGTTAGTTCTCCGCTTTGTGAAGGAGGGCTGGCTGGAGGCTCCTTGTTGAGGTGTTTAAACGTGAAGAGCAGGAGGAGGTGATGGCGGGAAGGACGCTTGCGGCCTTCGTTCGCGTCGTTTATCTGGCGCTTGGTGCCTTATGGCTGAGATTTTTGAGGGGAAAAAGCGAACAAATAAATAAAAAAAACTTTCAGTGTTGACTACCAGGTCCGATTTTTCTGGGCTGACAGACTGCTGAGAGAGGCTTGGGAGTGGAGATTTTACGGAGCAGGTCTGCAAAGGCATTTTAACTTGGTGCTGTTATGTTCTGCAAGAACTGAGTTTTAACATGTGGTCTGTCTGAAGTTTGACTTCTGTTTTTTACAGCCTGTATCTTGCTTTCTTGAACAGTAAACAATTTTTACTTTATTGCTACGCCTGCTTTTGTCTTAGCAAGCTGCCAAAGGATCCATAAATTTATCACACTTAATGCAAGGGTGGTAGTTATGTGGAAATAAGTACTGAAGTGGGAATGGGCAACCAGGTAGGCTATTAAAACTTTCAGAGGAAAGGCTATGCATAAGTCCACATGTACTCTGCAGAGCTAAAATAGTGCGGAAAAACGACTATCAGAAACCAAAAATATAGGGAACAAAACCTTATAAATGTCTGTGCTTAGAGACAAGATGTTAGGAGGAGTTCTCTGAGGTAAAAGATGGGAGAGGGATGGGATATGGCAGTGGAAGCGCATGGGTCTGTTGAGGTGATGATGCAGGAAGGGCTTATCTTCTCACAGGAAACAAGGAACCACATGTATGTATGTTTATAAAAAATTCCTTTGAGTTTTGAAGAAGTTGGTAGCCACCCTCAAGCTGTCTGGCCCTGCTGTTGCCCAGAGGTTCTCTCTCTAAGTCCAGAACCTTGCCTAAAATGATGGAGGGAAGTGACTTTAAGTTAAGGTGCTATGGACCAAATGAAGTGGGCTGCCTGCATGTTCCCATTTACTGACTCTGCCAGGAGAATGGAGTGGGTAGCTCTGAACAACATCTGCTGTGTTGGTGTATCTGCTTTGTGTGATTTCTGGATGTGATAGTTGTGTACCTGAGGATAAGAATAGTTGAATTTGAACAGACAAATTTCAAGTCGGGTTTCAGACTTCAAGGAGACAGGTGGATTAACGGGATGGTGTCAGCTGTGGCATTTACTGGGTTGAACACAGCAGACCGATGACCAACAAGTTGTTGTTTCCCATCAGTTGCTGTCTCTGGAACTGACCGACAGCTGCTATCTATTACTCAATGCTACTGGGTGGAATTAATTTTGTTCAACAGATTGGAGGAGAATTCGTATTAACAGCATTCACCCTTTCATCTACCTGTTTTCATAGCACGACATTTTTGTAATTTTAATCAGTAGTATGATTAAGTAGTACCTCTATTTGGGCATCTTTCAAGTATTTATTTTTTAAATTTTTAGTCTATTGATGTATTACCCTCCGTGGGGAAAGAGAGCTTCAGAGATGCTTCTCTTGATGAAAATGGGCTGGTGTACCTATTGAGAGTACCTGTATGATGAAAAGATTAATGTTTTACTTGTGCAGTGCTGAGTGATGGTTTGGAATACCAGTTCTGTAAGAAGAGGTGATTGATAGATGGAAACTACAGAATAATATACTTTGGAAACAGAAACCTCCTCATAATTTACCAAAATATTTAGCAGTTCTATACAGCATGATAATGACCAAAAAAGCTGATAATGTAACAGGTTATAGAAAAAACTGGTCCAATAAGGTCAACCAGAAGAAAAAAAATAGTGATGAAGTGCTTTGTAAGATAAATGTGTATGTCTGAGCAGCGAGAGTGGCCCGGAGAAGATGGGATTGTATCCTCTACAGTTTCCCATGGAAAATAAAAACAACGCAGGTGTATATGAGGGTACTATTTAATACTGAAGGAAGCACTATAGTCAAGGATATGAGTTTAGTTGCTAGAAACTATGGATTTAGCAGGTGAGACTAACTCTTCTTGGCTAATCTCAACAGCGCTTTCACTATATGGTTTCTCCCACAGGGCCGTACTTTTGGTATTGAATCTGTCTTGACTTACATGCTGTCAAGATTTGTCCAAATAAAATAGCTTTTAGGAAAGTAGGTATTTAATTATGTATGGTACTGTTTTTTTGTGTGGCAGGTGTACTAATAAAAGAAAAGCATCAGTACTATTATGTTGACCCAGTGTTGTTCTCTGACAAAGGCTTGTAATGTAAAGGTTTAAAAATACTTTATGCTATGATCTTTATGTAATGTCAGGTGGACTTGATTTTATTCTTCCACTGCCTCTTTTTGGACAATTGATTTGGCCCAGTGATAGATGATATAAAATAGTAAATTTGATGTAGACATCTACAGGAAAAAAAATAATCCAATAATCTGGATATATCAAATGAAAACCCTTTTTGCTTTTTAGATAATTACATCATATTAATGTAAATGTATAGAGACCTTATTAATCTAGACAGTTATTTGAGACACTGATGCTGTTCCAATGTCACGTTCTTTTTATATATATGTATGTGTATATATATATGTGTGTGTGTATAAAAACCCCATACTGGCTTTTCTTGGCAACATTCAGATTTCTTTATCTTATATAGAGATTTCTTCTATAATGATTGTTTTAAGAGTGCCATCTAGTGCCTAAAGCTTTTCAATACAAGTTGTGATTTATAAGTTAATGGATGATTTTATAGAGTGATGGAGCAGGAAAATTACTGCATCATTGTTTTATATTAAACTGGTATGGAATAGTTTAATAGGAAAAATGTAATTTTCAACCAAGTATAAGGAAAATGAATTTAAATTTTTAACATAATGAGAAGACATTAATTTCAGCTATGTTACTGTTGTATTTAAATTCTTATAGTAGTTGTATGTTTGAGGTATTAATGTAATGTTCTTGAATGTTTTTTTTCTTCTTATGTGTCCTCTTGATCTTCAGTTAGTATCTCGCCAGGTTCTAGTTTAATTTTTAATGCAGGAGCCAATATTATTTCCCATGGCCTAAATACTCTCTGTATGTGCCTTCTAACATTTACAGAAAGACAAACGTGTGCATTATGAAACTGATATGTGTTGAGGAATTTGTTTTTTTCAGTTATGTATCATGAAAGTTGTGAGAGATTATTGATTTAAAAAAACCCCACTTGCTATAAATTTTGTATACAGTAGAAAATTTTAAAGGAAATATTTTCTTTTGGTTTTGTATGTTTTGTTTAATATCAGAAATATGCGAAAATGTAACAAAAATTTTACACAGATCACATTCCTATCAGTATGTGAAGAGACAGTTTATATGTGAAACCATTCTTTCAAGAAGAGCCTGCAGTCAACTTATTCAAGCAGGATGTCATTAATAGGGTCTTATGTTAAAATTAATTTTAGCAGATAGTGGAAGGACCACTGTTTCAATCTCTTTTTTGTTCTAAATTGTGTATTCTTTTATGAATGTTGTGTTCTGATTTCTATTTCAGGAACTTCAGCTCAGGAGGAAGATGAAAGATAGTGTCGCTGAAGAACATTTGTATTTGAGTTTTTCTCATCAGTACGGAGATAGTATCTTTCCTCTTCACACATCTATTTCACTGTTTTTGATATCCTACTGTGACTGCAAATTATTCAAAATTTTCTTAGTGCCAACTGGTGAAAATGCAGATGATCAGTTTGTCACAAAAAACCTCCTTGGCGATCTTGAGGTCCATTTAATCTCCAGATGTCAGCTTCCAGTGGTTGTGCAGAGCTGCTGTTTACCTGCTGTTGTTGTGAAAGATGGCAAGTTCTGCCGAGCTGGGCTTTCTGTTGTCTTAAGGCATATCATACAGAAAACATATGAGGCAGATCCAGCTAAAAAGAATGTTTTGGAACTCTTAGGCTTTAAGAAGACCTGCTTAAAAGCCTGTGCTGAAGTGAGTGCTTCTCTTTCTCTTAGATACATTAATAGGGTTTTTTATAAGCATTAAATACTTTGATTTTGGCATGAAGATGAAAAATAGTTCTTTTAAAAGATACTACTTTGTAGATTCAAAAAATAGGTCTGATCTTTGTTTCATGTCTAGCAGTGTAGTTTCAATGAGTTATAAAGTACAGCTCTTCCAGTTTGAAGCAAACAGAGAAATAGCTAATTTATTGTTAATTTTGATTTCAAGATGATGGTATACTGTTAGCCTTCATCACTGCCAAGGCACAGTGCTGGCTTATGTTTAGCTTATGCTTGCCAGGATGTCCACGTTTTTTTCATCAGAGCTGCTGCCTGCCCAGGTGGTCAGTCCCTAGCCTGAACCATTACAGGGGTTTGGTCCATCCTAGGTGCAGGATGTTTTATTGAGTTTCATGTTGGTTCCTGTCAGCCTGTGCAGGCCCCTGTGAACGGCCACCCTTTCTTGGATTTGTTGACTGTTCTGCTCAACTCAGTGTCATCCCTGATGTGAGTGTATTCCATCTCCCCCTCCAGGTCGTTGGTAAAGGTAAATAGGATAGGCCTCAGCATAGACCCCTAAAGAGCTCGACTTCTAACTGCCCTTCAGGTAGAGTGACCCGTTATCCACTACTACCCTTTGAGTTGATACTTCAGCCCATTTATCACATAGCAGTTTACTCATCTGGCAGCACATCCATCTAAACTTGCCTTCCTCACTCCTCTCAGGAGGTTGAACTCCCCTGTTTTGTGATCACTGCATCCATAGCTGCCATTGACTATGGTGCCTCCAAACCAGTGCATGGCTGTTGGGGAGAAGCAGATCTGGGGAAGCATATCCCTGTGTAAGTCCATGTAGCACTAGCATAAAGAAATTATCCCTGGCAACCTCCAGGAACCTCTGGTTCTAATCTCTTCTTGGAACTGCTGGAAAATTTGAGTCCATATTTCAGGTGTCTGCAAAGTGAGTAAATTGAATAAGAGAAGATCTGAATTTAAAAGTTTTAAAACCTTTAAGTGCAAACAATTAAAAAAAGGAGGACAAGGATAAGAACATGGAAAAAAAAAATTTTTTTTTTTTTTAAGGTACTGTTTGGTTAGACTAAAGTTTTTTGATGTTGCATGCTAAAAACCCATGAATAATATGATACATTTCTGTAAAATAAGTGTGCTCAAAATCTGTTTGATGTAGTCTGGTTTTATTACCAGCATTTGATAGACATGGTGTGCATAAATTGATAACAGCTTTGCTTCTCGTGTGTAAAATTAGGGTGGCTGCGTAACTCCCAATAGTAAGGAATGAAAGTATGCTATACTGGATAACTGTTCATTCTGTTATATGTAAGATTTGTCTTACTAATTCTGCTACTGCAAAAGTAATATGGAATATCTGAGCTTCTAAGAGTAACAGAGAATGTATTTAAAGTTGGAATTTCTTTGCTTAAAGTGGAGAAAAATGTACCCTGGATTTTGTTTCTCTTTCTGTAGAGACATTAATTACATAAATTTATGTGACAGGTTAGCCAGTGGACCAGACTTTGTGAGATCAGCATACCGCTGGCTGTTGAAGGATTTTTAACGGCGCCTCCTGAGCACTGTCAGACTATTCCTCCTGACATTTTACAGCTTGAAAGGAAGCTTGGAGAACCTGTCCACGTACATAATGATGACAAAATTCGAAGGCAGAAACTTCAACAACAGAAGGCAGGTGCCAAGGCTGCAGTGCCTGTACTTGGTAAAGAAGCAACAGAGGAAGGAAAAACAGTGGAAATGCAGGAACATCCACTCCCAAGTTTGGAACTGAGTATAGCTTTCTCCAAGCTGCTTGTCCAGGAAGTATCAGATGCAGTCAACAGGGAGGCCCCTAACATCAGGAGAATAAAAACCTCTGACCTTCCGCTTTTGGAGCGTGTTTTTGCAGAAGGCCTTTATTTTACCTTGGCAGATATAGTGCTTTTGCCATGCATCCATCAGTTCTTGGTAAGATGGCAAGTTATGCAAATATTAAGTAGTGTACATGTATTTTTTTAAGATCTGGAAGGTTGTAAAATGTGTTAATTTAAAATATATAGTGACATTTGCAGTGTGAGCTTAACATGAAACGGAAGGTTTGTCTTTGTTTTTCTACCAACAGAAAACAGGAATTGGTAAGATCACCAAAATTACTTTTAAATACATAGCATATCAATACTTGGTAAACACTGTTAACTGCTAAAATATGATGCTGAAATATTTTGATACCAAGTTGCCCAGAATATTCCTCCATGAAAATACTTAAAAGGACACGTAAAGTACATTCTAATATGCATAAAGGAAAAGTAGGCAAGGACAAACCTATTTCCTCTCTCAAATTCGGTGTACTAGATTTATGACCATGACTAAATAGATGTTGATTAAAATGAGACCATTTTATCTGTGAGGAATTTTTTGAGATTTAGAATTTTGATTCCATCATAAATTGCAATTTTTTTTTTCATGTGTGACCCTTGAGCCCTGGTGGTCTGCAGCTTAACAAACTCTTATATTGTATAATACCTTTGTGTTAGCTCATACCAAGGATTGTCCTAAAAAACTGGCTTTGAGTTTCATTTTTACCTAAATCATAAGAGCTCTGGGGAAATGCTGCTTTATTTCTGTTCTCTGGTGGATGATCATTTTCTAAGCAATTGTACCTTGATACCTGCAGTTATCATCAAAATTGAATAACTTGCATCTGAAAGCTTCTTGCAGGCAGTGGGTTGAAACTGGTCTTGTTGGTAGAAGTGCCAGAGTTAAATTCTCTATTAAAATGTTCTTTATCACTTATATAACTGGACTTCCTAGATTGTGTTTAAAAAAATCATTATAGTTTCACTTTGCTGTAAGGGTGTGAATAATAATGAAGTCTTCAATGGGTATGTGTCTGGAAAGTATCATACAATAAATATGCGGAGACTTGACAAGCGGATTGTAATTATAATTACCAAAAGTAAGATAATGAAGCTGAAGAGTTGTTTTTCATTACCTCATTCCATTTCTGTTATCTTTCTGAGGTTAGCTTTGTTATGCTTTCTATTAGTTGTAACTGTTTAAAATTAGTAGAAGAATAACAAAAGCTCCGTTCTCCATCTGGGAGAAACCACTATTCACTTTTTAAAATACAATTTAGAACACTTGTTATCAATTGTAACAGTGCCTCTTCAATTGCTTTCCGAAAGACTTCTTTTTGACTGAATTAATGTATTTCTGCCTGTGTTACTATTAGGATATTGAATTAGATACTAAAATTACACAGTTCATCCTACTTTTACTTCTCTAGCTATTACTTGGGATTACCGTAAGAACATTATAAACACAGCATGCAAGAAAGCTGCTTGAAATTTTGGGTCATTTCAAATGTTCTTTGCCAATTTCTGTTTCCACACTGAGGTCAGATATGTGGAAGAGCACTGGTTTTGCATGGCCTTTTCTGCCTTATCCTGTAATTATGATTTTTGATTTTCTATTTAAAGCAGGCACAGCATCACAGACGAGTTGAGGTTGGAATAGTTGAGATTGGAGGGCACCTCTGGATATAGTCTTGTGCAACTCAGAGCAGGGCCAGCCAGAGCTAGTTGCATGGGGTCATGTCCAGTCAGGTTTTGAGTGTCTCCAAGGGTGGAGACTTCGCAAACTCTCCTGAAAGAGGATGATCGTCACTGTTCTAAAACTTTTGTCACTGTTCTAAAACATTTGTGAACCTGAACAAAAATTACTTAAATTCACCAAATGCATCCTTTTTAAAATTAGCTGTCTTCATGCAAAAAAGTGACTTATCTTTTTTTTTTTTTTTTTTTTTAATATGTGCATTGTTTTCTTACTTGAGAATTTCTTCGTGCCTTCTTGTGGCTTGTAGGAAGAAACGTACAGTAGCAAGTAACCTTTCAATTTTTCTAGGTTTCCAGCAAAAAACAAGGCAAAAATCTGGTCAATTTACCTCTGATATGCAGTTGGTATCGAAGAGTTCAAGAAGTACCTGGAGTGAAGAAAGCAGCTGGCAAATGCAATATGGAGCTTGTCCCGCTGCCAGAGATGATGTCTGCTCCAGAGGAACAGCTACAAGACATCTCTTCAGTTCCTGATGAATTAGAAAAGGAGAATGAAGACAATCATTTTATAGGCGGTCCAAGGCCAACTATGACAAAGTTAATGGTAATTTAAGCTTTTTAATGAGTTATTTTTAATAGTAATATTCTGCTTAATTTGGAATAGGTGAAATTTATTAAAATTGCAGAAGCTAAGTCTGAAGCCTTGAATGGTGTAATACCTTTTGCCTGTCTTCTCTCTGATTACATTGACTTAGAAGTGATTTTACTTTTTTGTTCTGTTACTGTATTTGATCAATTCAGGAATTGAGGAAAGATGGGACTGCTGGAAGCCCTATCAATAATTCTGAATAATGAAAGTAACTTTTTGTTTCAATTGCAGTATTGTATTTGTCTTTTAAAGACATTTATATAAAAAGAATGACAAAAACCATTGCTTTTATGTTTGGCTTAATTATTCTATAATTTCTGTTGGTTTTTGGCTATTTATTTAGAGCTTTGAACATCTAGGAACCCTAATGAATTTTGTTAAAGAAAACTCTCCATCATGTTCCATAACTCTCTATGTTTTTTTGCATAGAGGCTGACAGCATTTCCTACAGAAAATTAACAGGGCTTTCTTGGGAAAATGAGATAAAGACTTAATTTGAATCCCATATAATGTAGAGTCATCTGCCTGCTTAATTTCAGTTAGGGTGAAAGTGCTGCACAGTTTGATGTGATGCCATTAAATTCAGTGGGAATTTTGCTACCAACTTCAGTGGGTAAAGGACCGGGGTCTCATTTTTTTCTCCCCTTTCACATAGGAAAATGGCATTGAAGCAAGGTTTTCTCCTCATCCGTGCCCCAGCTGGACCCTAGACTGGACCAATCTACCAGCTGCAGTCAGTCCTGGAGAAGGTAAGGGTTTTTATGTGTGTGTGTAGGTATTTAACAGTGCCTTCTTCTGGTGAAGCTACTTGACAGTTTCATAGGAAAATATGTCACTTCTCAGTGTATTTCAGAGCTCTGTAAAACAGGTAAGTGGTTTGAAATCTGTTTTAAATCAGTCTGTTTGGGACACATGGTGAGATGACTGCCCTCAGGTCACCAACAGCTGATGATCAAACTGGGAATAAAAGCTTGACTTTGATTCCTGAACCATATTTTTTACCACTGTTTCCCACTTTCCTGAACTTTTCTTCATATCTAGAACAGTAGATTCTGACTAAATGTCATGTTAATATAGTCGGCATGAATGTTGTACATGGACTGTGTTTCCCAAAGCAGCAGCAGCTGCTTTTATTCTGATGAAAATAATATTCAGTAGCAAAGTTTGGTAGCTACCTAGGAGTGAGTCTTCTCTTTTGTGGCAGTGTTCCCTGCTCTGCAGAGGTTGTTTGCGGGATTGCAGGGCAGTCTGTTGCCTAGTGGCTGTAGTTATACAGAAAAAAAATGATGTATCACAATGTTTGCTGTTTTCATTGGTGTTGTGGATATTGAATACCTCTTGAACCACACAGTAGAGTTTCCTCTAAAAGGTCTTGCACATACTGCGAGACAGTAAGAAGTTAGTGGACAGTAACTCCTTTCTGCAGGGAAGAAAAAGGTTTGTGTTCTTTCGTGTAAATCAGATAACTTAGATACTGGAGTCAGTCTGGCCTCAGTGGCATAGAACTTCTGATCTAAAGAATATAGATGTATACATACAGCATGTAGATCCTCTTCAATGACTGATTTTTTTTTTTTTTTTTTACTTTAAATATCTAACTGTGTGAATACAAGTGCGTATTCCCATCTACGATATACAGGCTATAAAAATAAGATCAAATTTGAAGTTGATTTCTCTGGTTGGGATCTGTATGTAGTTCACAAAGTAACGACAAAACCCTTGAGTACCATGAGCAGATTTATGGTTTTATATAACGGGTCCATCCTTCTAACATGAACTGTTTTCCTCTGGTTCTGTCGTGGGAGAACTCTTTACCAAGAAGTTGCACACCCTGCTTTAATTATTATTCCTTTTTTTCCTTTAGCATGGAAGGAAAAAAAAAACAAAACAGAACTTGGGTTTGCATCTGTCAACATTGCATCATGCTTCTTCAGACTTTGTGGGGGTGTTTTGGATATACTTCTTATGTTAAAACAGCTTTGTAGTCTGCTGAAATGCTCAGGAATGATTGTGTGTGTTGAATTTCTGTGACAAGTTCCAGCATTTCGTTGGAAATAATAAACATTTTTTCTTTTTCCAATGCTGAGGGCTTTGTCTGTAAGTTTTAGTTCATACTTGTGTCAAGATATCTCTTTTCTTCTATTTGAAAGAAAATTTTGAAAAAGATGCATAACGTACAAGAACACATAATGAATGTATATTTTGAAATTTTGTGCTGGAAGGAGTCTCTTGAATTTGATTTGACTGGGGAAAAAAATCGACTGCTGCTTCCTGCCAGCATGTGTGCTTGCTCTCTTTTTTTTTTTTTGCATCTGCTGGAGTAGTTACTAATGATGTTGATATCTGAAATCAGTTTTCAGTTCATTTTTTGGTCAGATTTGCTAGCTCAGCCAGGTGCCGAGGGAGGGATTTCACTTCCCTCCACCCAAGATCATAGTGATGGTGTTGCCATTTTCTGATTTAGGGAAACTCCAAATAGTTGTGCTTTTAGTCCAGGCGCAACAGAGTCCCATAGGACAAAAAGAGATTTCCTGATATGGGAATTGATTTTGCTTTTCAGTTGGGTACATCTGCATGCTTACCTCTGCTGTTCTAAGTGGTACTGTTCTGTTTCCTGATTCTTTTGCTAGTACAGCCTAATCAGTTATATGAATTGAATTCTCAATATTTTACTACTAAATCCTACCTGGCACGCTAAGAAAATAGTCACTGAATCTGACAGGATTTTAAACTGGATTTGAATAATGCAATTCAAGCTCTGTTAACTGGTAAATAAATTTCCTCTTACTAATGTTAATAGCAGTTGAGACAAAGTAGAGGATGTTTCAGTTATAACTCACTTTGGTTTTTGTCCACTGTAAACTTAATTTGCTGGCAAATCTTAATTTAATAGCATAAATGATACGTTCTTTGCTCTGTCTCAGCTCAGATAACTCCGAATTTGTGTTATATGCATGTGGCAGTTCAGGGATTGAGTTGTTCGGTTGTTCTTTAGGTCTAATTAGACCACCTTGCTGTCACAACTATTTACTACAGAAAATAGTTACTGGTGATTGCAATTCTAATGTATTCTTTAGATTATACGTTTAAGTTCATTCAGGTTTTTTGATAGGGATAATTTACTGTTGCAAAACTAAAGCTGATGACATCGTGATTTGCATTTCATTTGCTTAGTCATGTTTCTGCAGCAGAATGAGATGGAATAGAATAGAACAGACTGTTTCAGTTGGAAGGGACTGACAATGATAATCTAATCCAAGTGCCTGACCTCTTCAGGGCTGACCAAATTAAAGCATGTTCTTAAGGGCACTGTCCAAATGCCTCTTAAACACTGACAGGCTTGGGGCATGGACCGCCTCTCCGGGAAGCCTTTTCCAGGATTTGACCACCCTCTTGGTAAAGAAATGCTTCCTAGCGTCCAGTCCAAACCTGCTCCAGTGCAGCTTTGAATCATTCCCACACAAAAACCTCTTAGTTCCAGTCCTGATGTGATTTTTAAACGGTGTTTGATTGACCAATTAAAATTGTTTGTAATTGCTAACAGAACGGATTAATGTAACAACTGTGGAATATATGCTTTATTAGGTGTAGAATTATTTGATTTAAAATTGTTGTCAAGATTGATTCAGTATATCCAAGTTGCTTCTAGGATAATTTTGTGAAGATAGGTCACAGTTATTTTATTTTGTCCTGCTTTTACATTGATACTGCCTTCGGAGTATTTTAGACTTGAGAGATGCTTTGTGGGATTAGAATACATGATGCTTAAAAATCAAAGCTGTTTTAGGGAATCTGATATTTTATTAAATTTTTTACTAATCAAGAGATGCAAATTATGTGTTTTACTTTAAATGATATAAGCAACAGTGTTTCTAAAATGAGATCCAGGCAGTCATTTATTCTATAAAACAAAAAGAGTTAAAAGAAACACTTTTAAGTTCTCTATTTCCCTTCCAAGGCTGTCAGAACTTTTGGAAAGACTTTGAAGATTTTTTTGAAATAGTTTTGTAGCCTATTTCAGTATCTCAAGCATCCTGAAGCAGGAACTCATCCTTCTTCTTCAACTGATTTTTCCATATCAGACAGCTCTTTGCCTGCAACCCACATGGATAACAATCCAAGGGAAGCTCAACTGAAGCTGCTTCTCATTAACCTCTCCTTAAAGTTATGGTTTTGCTGCACTCATTTAAAAGTTTAAACTGCATTTATGATTGTATTGTATTTTGCAATTCAAGATCTGGAAAACCTGCAATGACAACGGAGCCAGGTTGCTTCATATTCTTAATAAATACTTTGGATCTTTTGACTGTTCTGGTATATAGGATTGCATAGTTGGCCCGAAGACAGTTTTCATTTGAATGCAATTACTAATTTTTATACCAAAAAAGAATTCTTTACGTGTGGCTGGAAATAATAAATTATGTATGCCGTGAAGCCAGATAGCTCATCCATGGCAATATACACTGTTCCTACTATTGCTGTGTTCTCCCTCCATTTTTCTTTTGCGATTGTCTTGATTGCCAAACTAAACTACAGAAGGGAATACATTACTTTATGATTTTAAGGTGCCTATTTGAAGACAGGAGGCAAAGCTATTGTATAACTAAGTTAAATTAGTAGTATGTAATAATGATTTTTAGGTACAATATTGTACTGAAATAAATACTTTTTTGAAAACATAGAAGGCTTGTATGCCTCATGAAAACAATGCATGTGCATTATGAGGGCTACAAGTTCAGTATGTTTGTGTTTGCTTGAAGTCTGTTGCATATTTTAAGTGGTGTTTTGATCTAAATAGCACGCTAACAGCCTCTGAAATATTCAAAATCTGTAAAGAAAAAACAGCAGTCACTGTGTATCTTACTGACATTCATACTAGAAGGATTAATATCAAGTTCTAACAGCTGCATTTTGATTCAGTTAGGACACATTCTCAGTGGTGTTTGGCCTGTTTTGTAAGAAGTTATTATGGTGTGGGTGACTGGTGGACTCTCCATGCGGCTGATTATCATACTGAGAAGTGTCACCTTTGTTTTAGTGCCTTGCTTTGTGGTATAAGAGTAAACCCTCAGAGAATTACTGAAGCCTTAGCCCTTCATATTGAATATCCCCTCCTATAACAGGAGTTCAGTTTTTGATGAAGTTTAATCCCTAGAGGTATGGTTTTACAATTCACAAGTCCTTGTTAATTGTGAGTTTATTAGGCGAGAGATTTGGTTTATAGAATACAGTATATAAAGTCTTGCTGTGGCTTGTGTGTTTTACTGAACATATCTAAAGAATTAAAATTAAATGCTGAAATTTGCCAGATGAAATGTTTTAGGAATTTATGATTTGGGAACTGAAGGCAATTCTTAATGATTTGTTTTTGTAAACTCAGAGTAGTCTTAGTTCCGACAGTTAAATTAAAGGATGTTCTTGATTAATCAGGGTGAACTTTTGCAAAGCGTCAGCACTTGACGGTCACTGGCCTAAGCTAGTATGTGTAGGTAGAATTTGAGCGTGATCTGCCCTAGATATAAAAAATAGTTTTACTCATTAGGCTGAGGGTCTTTTTCCTTTTTGTGTCTAAAGTTCCCACTCATAAGGGAGGACATAAAATGCAAAACCATTAACTCATAGATGACTAGCTGATTTATTTTTTTTAACAGGACTGTTAAATTAATTTCTCATGTATTCTTCAGAAATCTTTAATTAATATTAAGTAGCCTGCTAAGTAACTCTGGCCTTTGTTTCATTTAAACTAGTTGGTCTTTTTTCTTCTCCTGATACCATTGCAGTAGAGCTTGCTTGTTTCTTTACCCCTTTTATATGTATCATGGGATATCAGAACCCCAATGTTATATTATTTATCTCTTAAGCCAGAGGTTTAGAGAACAAGTTTCTGCAAAGTACTCCATAGCGTAGAGGTGCAGGTAATTCTTTATGGTAGATTCCTGTTACAATTGAGGAAAGGAGGATTGATGGTCCCTTCTAACAATTTTGGTCTGGGACAGCATCCAGCAAAAATCTGGAACAGATGATTAATGTGATCCAAAAAAGACATTTTCTTTTAAACATGTCTCGAAATCATCAGCAGGGGTATTTTTGGGGAAGCAAGAGTATATAGAAATCTATCTCCTTTAATGGTCAGTAAGATGAACATAGGAGTGATGCTGTGCTACAAAGTGATGCTTTGCAGAGAAGACAGTGATGACACATTTCTTGCTCTTGTGGCCTGGAAACTACATATGAGAGGGCATTTAACTACCTTTTTTTTTTTTTTTTGAGCCCTGTTTGTAGTGTTACAATTTCATAATACATGGTTCCATGTATGCCATCCAGTCTGAATTACACAGAAGCCGACCATTCATACACTTCTGGCCCTCAGAAGGTACTCATGGCAGGTGGATAACTAGTTGTCAAAAAAATCTGCCAGTTTCAGAACTTCAGCAGAAATATAAACAGATGATTAGATGAAGGTATGTTGGCTTTTTTGTTATGTTCCCTTTATATTCTCTTGCTTGCTTCCGAGTGGGTCAAAAATAGACTTTGTCTGCCACAATGAGGAAGAACTAAATGCCTATTTCAGGAGTTCTGCTCTTTGCACTAGTAGATGTGACCTTTCCTATGGAGTATGTGTAGTGTTCAGACTTACAACAAATTCAGTTTTATACCCTGTCCAATTTTAAATCTGTATGTACCGGATTTTCATCATGCATTTTTACCGCTGTTTTTAGAATATGAAATCCTTTAGAAACCTTTGGATACCATCTAAGAATTTGTAAAGATGTGTAAAAAATTCCTGTCCTATTTCCACATAAGCAAGTGAAAAGATTACTTTTACTTCACTGGGGACAATATTTCCCTTTTTGACAGATCTGTTTTAACTTTGTGAATACTTTAAACAAAGGTTGTAGTAATGAATTCCATTAGCATATATGTATTAATTACAAACATTTAGGAGAAGGGGTTAATGCCTTTCTTTGTCTCCAAATATTCTGAATATGCTATTGGATAAAAAGCTAAGTTGTTGATGACATTAGTCTTCATATTTTTTTCCAGAATATATAAATATCTTAGTATTCCAGTTGCTGTACAATTTAAATTGATCTTTTGTAGCACCAGCATTGTCTTTAGAAGAGATGTTTAATCTGCTTCAGTATTCTAGTGTTTCTTGCTGTAAAAGATTGTTCTGTAAGTTTTCTCATTAGACTTAAATCCCAACTAGATCAATGATAGGGTGTAACCACTGTACAGCTTGTGTCCTTTAGCTATTTCATGTGTCATCCATTTGTCATATCTGAGAGTGTGGGGATTCATAATTCATACAGCGATATAGCATAATCAACAGAAGGATTTGAAGTTAGGTTTTTTCCCTTTCTTTGTATTATTTTTATAGGTCACTTACATTGTTGTTTTCTACATGTTGTAACTGGGAGGCAGCTGAGTTTTAAATTTATCAGCTGAACTCTCGAGCGAGCGTGACTGATCCCTGTTTCTGCTATAAACCCTAGGCAGTCCTTTCAAGCAGAGGCATCAGGAGACCCCCATTACCTCTGCGACAGCATTTTGGCTTTTTCACTTTCTTCAAAGTGTAATGTTGAGCTGTGCAATCTGTCTTTCGAGACAAAAGTGTGAACTAGTCTAACGGAATCAGAGTTTTTCTTAGCTGTTTCACCAGTGCGCCAATATTGTGTGTGACTTTTGGAACCTAAAACCCTCACAGGCCACAGGAGGGCAGCAAAATCTGTTTGGATAAGAAACTACCTGGATGGATTTATGTCAATTCATGAATCATCGTAATAAATAAAATGGAGGTTTATTTTGTGGTTTTTAAACTAGAAAGATTCCCTCAGAAATGCAGGCAAACATGTTTTGAACAACTTTACTTTTCAGTGACAGAGTTTTGTACGTTGGTAGGGCAGGACTGCCTCATTGTAGCGTAAAAAGCATATCGCTGTCAAGGTACTCTCAAGTTTTGCAGCAGTAGTGAATTTCTGTAAGCTCTTTGTTGACATTTTGTAAGCAGTTTATGAATCACAACATATTTCATTGAGACAATACAGGCTTGTGTATATAAAACATTCTTTGAAACTAGTGTTTCCGCTGGAGACACAGGTGTTATGTGTACTCTTAAAGGTAAGCATTGTACAAGTGGCCGCATATACCTTCTTTTCCATCCACCAGTCTTTATCTGTTGCAGATTTAAGGTACAGATTTTGTTTCCAATCCATAAATCATGGGTGACAAAATATGAGATAAGGAGGAATTTTTCTGTCGAGGTTACTTATGGTTTCCATCTGCACTTCCAGTGATTTTAGATTTCCATGTTAAGAACCATGAATGTATGACTTGATTTGGATACAAATCCACATTGGATAAGGTTAGGAGTTTCGTTTTAGCTATTCCTGAAAGTGGGTTCTTGCGCTACAGTTGTGCATTTAAAGTTCTGATCAGCAATTTCAAGGAAGAAAGCAATGGTATGTTTAAGAAAAAACCCAAACCTAACAGTGTAAAAAAAAAAAAAAAAAGGGGGGGGGGAGAGAAACCTGGGGTATATAATTTCCCAGGGGAAGAAAGGAAAAAAAAGTGAAATTATTTTGTTATGAGTGATTCATAATCTGTTCTGAGTAGTTTGATACTTTCAAAGCTTTTAATTGCACAAAGGAAATGCCAGACTACTGTATGTTTAGTGTTTTAGTGAAGGTGGTATTAATTATTTTGTACTTGAAATGCATCTTCTCCAGATGGTCTGGAATAGCTTCTGAAAAGTTAATTTTTGGCGCATGTCTCATGTCAAATTTCTGGCATCTTACCATAGCAATATCAAAAGGAATTCACATCCGTTAAAAACTTTTAAAATATTGAAGAGCAAAGGAAAGTAGGAGATTCAGCCATTTGCAGAATTATCTTGTAAGTGTAGAAGAGCTGGAGAACAATCCTGGTATGAAAATCGGTAAAAACTAATCAGAAGCAATAAAACTTGTCACTTGTTGTTGTGGAACATTAATCTGAAAATCCAGAGATAAGAGAGAGAAATGATGCTTTTATTTCAGTTTGTGCCAGGAGGTTACCTTAAAACTTTTGCAGTTCTGTCATGGATTCGTTGGTCTTTATGTTGATGTTTAAGTCGCTAAGTATTGTGAGTAGACCAGCTGAGATAGTTTTCATTTAGTCCTTCTGTCAGCACACTATTCCTGGAATTTTCTGAGGTGTCGGGTTGGTGAGGTGCTCCTAAATCTGCTTCAGTGCTCTTGAATATCCCATTTGCAGATCTTTCCCTGTGTTCTTGCATTTTCAGAAAGCAGAAACAAAACAAATTCCCCCCTCCTGCCCCCCAAAGACTAGGATACCCCTTGGCAGTAGAAACTGTTCCGAGTACTTCCATGAAGAAGTGCTAAACTGGACGAAGTTCTTATCTTGGCTCTCAGTTGCATTACGTGTTTTCTGCAGCCTTTTCCTTTGTTAGGAAGAGTATGCTGGAAAGAATAAAAATGTGCTCTTAACCTGCTCTGTTTTATACAAACACTCTTTGCTGTCCTAGACTTTGTACCTGTTGTTTTGAAGTCTGTACTGAAAGTTAGCTCAGGTTGTAAATGGTTCTAGGCTGGATATGTGGCATGCAAGACTGTGCATGGAAACTGGCTTCCTTTCCCTGTCCTTCGTCAGTCAGAGACACAGGGAAATACTGGTATATGTCATGGACTTCCATGAGCTGGCATTTCGTGCTGTGTCCTGGATGGGTTCGTGTGTTTTGGTGCAAGTTCAGTGGGACTTAACTAGTTGGTATCTTTAGGAAAGAACACGGTGCTGTTACTTGCAGCATGACGGGCTTATTTTGTGCAAGAAATAAGGCAATTTGTAGATACAATACCTTGAATCATGCCTCATCTTTCCATTGTGTTTTATAGTAATACTGGGTATATTTTGCTTGAAATTTTATTCATCTATATCATTTTATCTGTATCATTCTTATGTTTCTGTATCATCAACAGAAGCTACTTGTATGTGTGTTGCCTGTTCTTAAAATGCATGTTTCAGTAAGATGAATAGGGATTTACTCTTTTTAGCTTATTTTTTCCATCATACAGGGAAAAGAACGTAATTAAATCTTCATTCAGAAGTAGTAACTTGAAAAAAGCACCAGGGTATCAAACAGACATGGGTAAGCTTGAGAAACCAGACTTACTGTGCAAGGCAAATTTTGTCAACTTTGGTTAGCAATTTGTGATTAATTTGGATACATTTCTAATGTTTTTAATATTTTACGTTGATGAGTTGGCCTTTTTTGACTTATATTCCTTAGACATCAAATGTAATAGACAGAATTATTGTTTCTACGTGTAACAGGCTTCATATTACAGCTACAAAAGTGTAAGTGAATTTTTTTTTTTTTACTGCTCTTTAGACATTGCAGTGTCTATATTCCTCCACATTCTCTCAACTTGTTTCTTTCATTTTTATTAATACATTTTCAAATCCTCTGGCTAGATACTTTGGCGAATTTTTTTTAAAATAGGTACACTAGGTAGTGTGAAGAATGGAGAAGTTTTGTTTTCAAAAGCGGAAGTTAACAGTTTACTTGAAGGCTGCTGTTCACCAAAGACGGCTCTTCACACGTGTCGATGTTGCTTGTTGAGTGGAAGTGAATTTTTTTGATTCTGAGACCAGTACTTTTTCTTCTTAATATGTGAGAAAACAGAGTTTGTTCTGCAGTGAGAAGTTAAACTGATTTTTTTTGTGAAGAGTGTCCTCCAGGCCTTGAAAAAGGTTGCTTTTATATTTAGCAGAATGGAAAAAGGAATGAAGCAACAATGCTAACACCGGAAAATGTCTGTTTAGTTATGTTTGTTTAGTTCTATATTGTGCTTGTTCTTGTGCCATGTGTCTTCTTGAAGGCATGACTTTTAAGTGTCCTCTGTTGAAAGGAGCCCTGCAATGTATTTCTGCGATATAACGCTGCAGAACAATCCAGCTGATAAAAGAAACTGCCTCAGTCGTGTCCTGTGACCTCAGTCATGAGTGACATTGGTGTGACTTCCTTCACTTGCAGTTAGTGAATATTTGCTTATTTTGAGCTTTCTAATCATAGTAGGCATCTGTTGGTCGCAGTTCTAAGGCCAGAGACTTTTCTGTTGTTTGTATTCCTGTGGTACTTAAGTTCCTCAACAGAAGCAATGGTTTCCCTGCCAGATCCCTTTGCAGTACAAATCTGATCTGAATTAGACATTGGCATGCTACTGTATCTGTGACAAATTAGCACACGGTTTGGAACTTGTGCCTAGATACTGCTATGCTAGCTGTGACAGGACACCTGAAACCTGACTTGGCTTGAAAATGGTGCTACAGATAGAGAGAATGTTACCTAAATTAAAGCTTTCAGTACAAGTTAAATGTCAAAAAAAGAAGGGGGAATTAGGTTACCTGAGCCCCAAGTTGATACCAAATTAATGCTTTGCAATATGAGGAAGCCACATTTTTGGTCTGGTAGTAGTAGCACTCAAGGATGATTTAATAATTTGTTTATCTTCCACCTGACCTAGAATCCTTTCTTGTGCTTAATACTGCATGCACCTGTAATTAGAGTCCTTGTCCTGGCAGAGCTTGTTGCCTGGAGAGTCTGTCCCCTGCTCTTCCTAGAAGAGTCTGATTCTGCCACTTCCTCCGTATATTGAATTGTACTTTGATTTCACTTCGTTACTTTCCAGAGTAATTTCCTAAGGAAGAAAAGATAAGTATGTAGAACTCAACAGAGAGTTATGGGTATCTCAGTTCTAATATTAAGTCCTTCTCCAGTTCCGGTATTGAACATCTGAAAGGGTGTGTGACCAGTCTGTTCATTTCACCATCTCATTACTATCAGATTTGTTTCCCACAAAGTCTATGAAAACATTTTGAGACCAACTCTGGACTAACATAAAAACAGTGCACTGTTTTGTTTCTTTTGACAATAATTCAGCAGTATGACTGGTTTTGAAATAATTTGGCTGAAGTCACTGCATCTTTGATCACTGTAAATCAGTAGATTAAGAAACCCAAGGAAAACTAAGGGGTTTTATGTTTTTTTTTTTTTTTGAACCAACTGTATGTTATTATGTGTTTCTCCATGTAGTTGCAATTGTTTGCAAGACAATTACGTAGATATACCTGTATGTATTCAATTAATACAGTCACAGGGAGATACATTTTTAAACATTTCTCATTTCTGCCTTTTTTTTTCCAGAAAATTTAGATTGTATTTGGCCTAGCACTAGTTAGTGATTTTTAATGAAAGAAGGAGGAAGAGGCTGCAGAACCGAAGGAGGTGGATTAATATGTTTAGTCTCTTAGTATATGTTGAGGCTGAAAATAAAATTAAAAATACCACAAGAAAGCGTCTATAATGTTCATCTTAATCTCTTTTCCTGTTTGCTTTGTAGAATCAAATTGTTGTGATTTTTCCCCTTTTTTGTGCCACCTCTTAAAAACCTCTTCTGATGAATGGGTTGTTCCTTGGTTGTTCTTTTCCAACATAGCTCTCTTTCACAAGTTTCTTCCAGAAGTGGGAATACTTTTAATTGTGTCCTTTTATTGTAGATGTTTATGTCACTGCTGTTGCTGTGGTGTATAGTTTACAGCTTCTCAGCTGTTAAAATTCAGAGCTGAGTTGTGACATGGGACAACAGTAACACCCAGGTAACAGCTGATGATTTCCAAAATAATGAGTTGGTATTTCCAGGCCTAGTTTACCTGTAATCCAGAAACTTGTTACTGACCAGTGTGGTGTTATTTTAAGCAAGTAGCAAGAACTTATTTTTAGTACAAAGTGTATTGTAGGTTATGTATTACATCCTTTAAAATAATTATGTTTATGGATCAGTATATAGATATGTTTCATTCTTATTTATAATGGAAATATAAAACCGTAAGCAAGTACTGTGAAAAGTCAGGGGTTTTAGAGTTATTTTTTTGTATGTAACTTTTAGAATCAAGGGTTAAGAAAGACTATTTACTCTTGAACAGCTTCTGAATTTATTTTTGTACCTGATTTGGACTTTTACTTTAACCATAAAGTAGCTGTACAGCTTTTGTATGTGTGCTAATCCTGAAATTGTTTGCATTCTTTGATGGCTTCTGTAGCGAACTGGAAGCAAGCAAAAATAAATGTCACTATGCTTTAAGTTTAGGAAATGTGAAAGCAAATCTCAAATTTTACATCCTGTAAAATGTAGATCCTATAACTTCAGACTGGTAGTTTCCAAATAAGACGTTTCATTTGTTAGTCACTTTAAACTTGGAGTTCTATTTTCTCTGTTACACCACTCGCCAAAAATCTGTGAAAATAAGTCTGGCACTTAAAATTGTGATAACCTTTTGTTCCATATTTTTTCTCCAGGTGTGCAGAACCCCTCATTCTTGTAATAGACTATGGATCAGGCAGTTTTATACCTCTTTGTAAACCATTTGTTGGTAGTGCTAGTTTTTGAGGGAGGCGGATGCATTTTGAGCTAGTGACTAAATCAAGTGTATGTTTCATGCTTTCTTAAATAAGCCTTTGTTGATTCTCGTGATTTTTATTTAAAAAAATTTATAAATGTATACAGTAAAATTATTTGTTTGAGCACTTCATTGCTTGCCTGTTACTAGACTCATAATTTTTGTAATTCAGGTTTGTCATCCCCAAAATTCATTTCAGATTTCTATGAAGTAACCATAGCCTGCTAGGCAGGTATCAGTTTTGAGGAATTTTGGCAATAGAAATAAATCTTGTTCATGTGGTTCCTCTCAGTTTAGCTGATCTAAAATATGAAAGCCAATGGGTATATAGCCATCTTTCAGAACTTTTAGGGTCCCTATATTCTGTATTGTATTTTTTGAGCACAGTCTTCATCTCTATGATTTTTTTTGTAGCATTGCCATAATTTCTTCACCGTAATCTCATATTTTTTGAAAGATTGGAAATGATTTCTTCTTAAAATAATCTGTTTCTCTATAAACAAACCAAACCAAACAAACCAATTTGTGCTGAGACAGAACAGTTCCTAATCCTGTGTTCTGTGCTATTCAAAAAACATCTGCCAAATGGATTGCTTTCCATCTTATCTGCAGCACGTATTTGACATTCCTCTGCTTGTGCTTGTTACTGGATGCTTTGGCTCAGTTGCGATCCCAGTTGATGTATCTTGGAATTATAAATTCTTTGTAACTTATTTTGGATGATGTTAAGTAAGCTGTGATGCAGAAAATAAATCATACCTTCAATCAAGCTTTCTTGATATTTTGGATGTTAATTGCTTTGTAAACAAAGGTTTGATTGTCCTTTCTATATTTGTGTCCCACTATTTTTTTTTCATTGTTTAATGGTTAATACACACATTTTACATCTCTGTATGTTTTAGACTTTGGCATAAAGATTACAGCCACAGTTGATTCTCATTTATAGGAAGCACATAGAATGTATGGCAGAGATTATGAATGCTGAACTCCTATTTGAGCCATAATGTCAGAAATTTTGTTTAAAGATTGATTTGTAGCTGTTGCAATGGGAAACAGGAGGGCTAAAAGTCACTGCAGTAACTTTCCGCAGAACACACTGGTTCTTTGTAGATTCAGCTTCACATGATTTTGTGTCAAGTTCAAACCATGCAGGTCTATATGAACATATCTGTTCATGATTTTGTTAGCAGGGAGATGAGCAGATTTTGTGCTATTTTTTTTCCTGAGGGTCCTGAAAGGATAAGTTAATCACTATTAATTAGGTAATATCTTATATCTAGTTCAAGGCATTTTATGAACGTTGAGCTCTTTTGCATAAGTGGTTCATCATTTTAATAAATACTGTAGGGATATACTTGCCTAAAAAACCAGTAGTTTCTTAAGTTAGTTAAAAATATATAAGGAAACTTCCTTTTGTTTTTGCTTTTGTTTTGTTTTGGTTTTTTTTTTAGTAAATTTAATTTTTACACTGACTTGTAGAGCTTATTCTTCCCTCCTGCAACCAACCATCTCTGGACTTTGTTTAAATGTAGGAGTAGTCCTGTTGAGGTCATGTGTAAAACTGAGCAACAAGAGCTTCAGTAGAATCACAGCTTTAATTTTATGTTGTTCATTAAGGGGATTTAGTTGGATTTGCTACTGTGCAATATACACAAAACCAAAGAAATAAGTTTAAGACACTTTTCTTGGTGTATTATTTCAGTTTTGTATCCTAAATGTGCTGCCTAATCAGCTGCTCATACTGCATTGATTTCCCATTTGATTTAATTTTGTTGTGTGTCAGGTTTTTTTTTTTCAATTGCTTTTCTGAAGTATTTTCAACTCAGTAATAATAAATTTAAAAAAAAAAAACCCAAACACCCTAACCCTATAATAATTTAGCCATTAACTCAGCTTTATGGAGAAATCAAATCTGATGGAATGTGGTCCATAGTCTGTTCATAATGCATTTAGCGGCTGCTGCATGAGTAAAATTAGAAACATACTTCATGGTTACATTTTTATATAAAGCTGCAATACAACAGAAGAAATGGGCTTTACAACAGCCGTTGATTATTAATGCATGTTGAGTTCCTTTGTACTTCAAGAGGGAAATTAACTGAAAATCATCCATTGCTTTATCTTCCATCCTCAGATTTTGGTGACTGTAGACTATTTATGTCGCACTTTTCTGCCAGTATTCACCATTGCGCGGGTACACGATGGAGGTTGTGGTTACTATCACAGCTCAAGTTTTCTTGGATTTTGTAATTAAAATACCCCTTAAAATTACTGAATACTCAATTATGCATACTCCTGTACTCATATATAATCTTTTTTGTCCTGTTGTAAGAAACACTTTTCCCTCTAATTGCAATATAGTTCTTTTAGTACAGAGATGCTGATTCTGGCTTCATGTCTTTTTGGCTTGGTTTACTCAAGAAGTGGTTTAATCTAAATAAAATAAGAGTTCTATATCCATGGATACTTGGTGACCTATTGGGTCAATTTCTGCATCAGCATTAAACGGTGATGATACAGTAAATGTGTCTGATCTCTAGTACCACAACTCTGTATTCATAGATGATGTTGATGAAGGAAAAAATAATTCTTTTTGCGCTAGACAGGCAGTCTGGCACTTGAATGGGTTACCCAGAGGCCTGTGCTATTTGTGTGCCTGGGTTTTTTTACGACTTGGTTAGACCTGACCGAGTCTTGATGGTACCTCTAATTGGAGCAGGAGGTTGTACCAGAATAACTCCAGAGGTCTTATCCAAAAACACATTGCTGTGATGATTTCTTGTGCTGTTTTCTTTGTGCATTTTCCAGCTTTTGGCTCCTTTGACATTATACTGGCATATAAAGTTTTTCTCAGATACCGTTTTCTACACAACATTCTCCAAATCTTTGCTTGTTTAAGTATCTTAGGTTTATGTTCTGTACTACTCTTGAACTACCTCATCTTTGTACTATTTTCGTGTGTTTAGTCATGTATTTTTTTGTTAAGACAGACGTTTTGATGAACCTGCCTTCTGGCAATTAGTAGGAGATATATTTTCTTTTTAAGTTCTGAAGGCAGAAGTTTCTTCAGCCTGAGTCTTTGTTTAGTTGACTGAGCTGATTAATTTCTTTTGGAAGAGTTCGTAATTTTTCATTTCTGTTGGCTTCAGATCAATTTCTGAAATATTTATGGGAATTCAGCAAGCTGTTTGAATGACTTCAGTCGATGCTACCCAATTTTCCTGTCTCTCTCCATCCCCTCAAAACTGTTTGTCTTAATTTAGTGTAAGTATAATAAAGTAATTAAAATATATTGGGGAGATGAGGGAGACAAATGCACTAATGTTTTCCCTTCTGCAAAGAACTCAGTGTTGACATGAAGAGCAGGAAGACACTATCATACATTTCCTCCTCTAAATTAATTAACACAGAGTTTTCATGCTGGAGATAAGCCTATGGATGACTTTACTGTTTACTTAGATGGCCTTAAGTATGCTGATAGTTTGTACAGTAAACAGAAATGACGTGTTAAGTTAAGCTGCAAGTACTGCTGTTTGTGCAGGAAGATACTATCATACATTTCCTCCTCTAAATTAACACAGAGTTTTCATGCTGGAGATAAGCCTATGGATGACTTTACTGTTTACTTAGATGGCCTTAAGTATGCTGATAGTTTGTACAGTAAACAGAAATGACGTGTTAAGTTAAGCTGCAAGTACTGCTGTTTGTCCAGCAGCCAGCTGTTCAGAGTTCCTTGCTATGGAAGGGCCAAATGAAATCATGTCTTTGTTTCCTGATGTTCTTTACATGTAAAGCCGGGGGGACTGGAGTACAGTACTGGGCTGGTGCCCACAGTTTCATTAACTTTTTTTTTTTCAATTTAAATCCCGATCTCTGTTTCAAAGGTGGTTGAAGGGATTTATGGATTTTCCTGGCTTTTTGCTTTCACAAACTATGTAAGAATACTACAAAAGGCCACCCAGCAAAAATCTGCTTAAGATGCAAGTAAAAGGACTTCTTTGTTATTAGAACCACTGACTAGGCAGCAAGTGCCAACTGTATATATTAATTGTTGTGGAAACTCCATTTATGCCTCTGCTTTGGATTTCAGTAAGATGAGTTAACCTGTGACAATATTTGCAAGCTTGAGTACTTTTATTCCTTATAATATCAGTACAGAAAGACTCTCTTTTACCCTTTTGTCAAAGGCATATATGTTTGTAGCAGAGAACTGTATGCACAATTAGCTTTTCAGCAGTGTTTCTGAAGTGAACTTATTCTGGATTAGCCAGAATTACAATAATTTCTATCTTTCGGCAGCTTTCTGAATTGATATATCCAAATTGTCTCTAACCGGTATTTTATACTTTGAAAATCTTGCAGGAAAGTGTTTATTTGTAAGTGCTGTATAGCGTAAGCCGACACTTCTGTGTTGTTTGAGAAGCATTTCCCCTTATCCATAGTCGTTCAGAAGCTCATTAAAACATGTTTAAATTTTATTAAATTTTCTTTTTATGATCTTGATGTAAAACATTATTGTCTGCGTGTTGCATGTTTTTGACCTCTCAGGAAGAATTTCTGTTTATGGCAGGATTGTTTAACTTCACAATCTTTCTGTGGTAAAGTGTGCAGTAAAGTAGCATTTGTTCATAATAGACAACTATTGCTATGAAGTATGATCCAGATTATCACCACATTATTTTTGTTTATTAAAAGGAAAAAAAGTAGATATTTATGTATTCATTTCATTAGTTTGTCTTCCACTGCCTTATAATTAGCTTGGGCTAATTATAGTCAAGTTGTGCTTTACCTAATTTGGAAGGATGTGCATAGGTGGTTTGGATTACTGGTAACAGTGAAAAGGAGCAGTTTGGACAGGAATGTTCTGCAGAATGCCCTGGTTCTCTTAGTATGGATAGATAACATTATTACAGCCATAAAGGTGGCAGGGGTACCAATGGACTCTCTTTACGAACACGCTTGTTAGGAAGCCTGTTTTTTTCGTAATAATAAATGCTACAGTTGCTTAGCTAGTGGTCTGGTTTTACATAGTTACAGAGCTCCTCAAAGGCAAAGTTGAGAATGCTGAAATACCTGTTGGTTCTATCCCAAATGGGTTACCCAGAGCGCCACAGGCATATTGAAGGACTACTTGGTAACCGCACTTGGCTGTGGTACGCTACCTGCAAAATTGCACAGCTGGCATTCAGTAACAGGAACTTAATGATGGCTTAGTCCGTGTTCATAGTGTGAGAAAGCACTGGAGGAAAAGAGAAATGCTAAATGAAAATAACTTTTAAAAAAATCTGTCATATATACTTCTTATAACAAAAGTTTATTTATGATAGAATGCAATTCTGGAGGTTATACAAGCTTCAATGCTGATAATCAGCATTTACAGTGGTAGACTGGTATCCTGTAAGAAGCAGATACTGACCTTCAATATCGGAGACTAAAAGATTATCCGAAACTGATGACTCACTTCAAAACTGCATGGAAAGCATCCTAGTTAGCTAAGTATTCAAAGGAATTAATTGTGTTTACTATCTAAACTAGAGCTCATTTTGATTCCCCCCCAAGTTTGCTAAGAAAATTAATTAGAAAAAAAAGAAATGAAAGGAAAAGTTAGGTGTTCAAGCAGTTACTATTACTGAATTAAAACCTTATGATGGAGTAATGTAATTCCTATATTTCCTATGAACTCTTGAATGTTTTTTCAGCCCTTTTAACTAACGTAAACCATGTGAATACCAGAGACGCTCAATACAGTAAAATTGGTTGAATTGACTAAAATTTTCATAAACTCCAGATTTATACAGGATCAAGCTATAAGTGCTATGATAATTGCAGTGTAGATCAGACTAGGTAGAAATCTGTAACCTTGGCCTTTCTGAGTGCAACCAGAATGTCTTTGTTTGGAAGTCATATCCAGCCACTGTGAAATGATGTGGTTATTTGCATATTAAAATGCCAATGAATTACGAATTGGTCATCAAACGCTTTGCAGTGTGGGATTTAATTTTTGTAATGACTGAAACGAAGGATGAAATTTCAAGGATGAAATTCCTTTTCATCAGGGTAAGTGTTTTGGAGGGATTCCTCCAGCCATTAACGTTTGTACAGTAAACAGAAGTGATGTGTAAAGTTAAGCTGCAAGTACTGCTGTTTGTCCAGCAGCCAGCTGTTCAACTGCTTGACACATAGGGGCCAAATGAATCATGTCTGTCTTTTAAGCCAGCTTTTCCTGTTTCTGAGTTATTAGTTTAGGCTCTCTCACTCTTATTGGTAACCAAATAAGAGACAGGAATCATCCAAATTATTAATATACCTAATATTTAAAATTTTTTTTGCTTATTTAGAGGCTGTGGTTGCAATTAATGAGATTATACATATCAGAAGGTGCCTTTTGGTCTTTCCTTCAACTGCCTGTGATTCACTACTTCTTACTGCACAGAGGCATTTAGCTCTTACCTTTTCCTTAACAATCAGTTATAAATATTCAGCATAAGGAGTTCAGAAAGGGAAATCTGCAATGTTCCTGCATGCACTGTGAGTAGGCTGCTTCTTAGCTACTGAGAATTGGTCCCCTGAAGGCAAGATCGTGCTGAACAGCTGTGACTGAATGACAGGGACTTGTGGCCCTTGTTCTGACCTCAAAAGGGGCCAATCCCCGGTTCCTGTGGGGGAGCTCTCCTATTCCTTCAAGAGACAACTACTCTTAGCCTCTGGTGGGCACCGAATTCAGCTGGAATTAGCTGTTCCCCTCTCTCAGCAAGATAGTAGCTGTCAATCAGCATATTAGGCTTGTGAGAGGTAAATAAACCATTTGATTCTTGTTTCATTGTCAGGCAGTGACATCTTCATCTGAAGAAATTTTGCAGAAAGAGAGCAGCACCTACCTGACAAGCCTGGATGTTGCTGAGATTTGATATAATGTGCATAGGTAAAAAAGCACTCCTTTTGGGGTTAGAGACCTACTTTTTTCCACATTTAGCACAGCAGAGGTTGCTTTTCCCTTTCCTTTATTCTTCCACAAAAGTTTGATTGTCTTTCACTTTTTAAGGTTTGTATTGATGTGCTTTCCTCCTCACATCTTACTTGAACACTTTGCTATAAGTGATACATGAGTTTGGGCACATAAGGAGTGGAAGAAAAAAGCAAAAGGGCTGACTGCTCAGGTAGCAGCAGAGGAGGTACGGTGAGGACAGGAGACGTAAATTTAAAGGAACACCACTGCTATAAAGCTGTTACAAATCGGTGTGCTCTACTTTGTTTGCTCTGACAGCTGCTATTTGCGCAAGACGTTTAGCACTCTTACTACCTGGAACATATCAATTTGTAGAATCATAATTCAGGTTGGAAGGGGCCTTAGGTGGTCATGTAGTCCAGTAGGGTCAGGTATGATGTCCTGCAACTGCTCATGAGTTGTGAACACATTGACTCTTCTTTATGGGATCTTGACCCTAAAGAAGTGAAGGTAAGGGAGAAAGGTAAAGGAGAGATGAGAGAGGTGCTATGTAAATAAATGTGAGAAAAAATAGGGTAAATGTGCTGTCATTTTTTTCTCACAATTCTGTTATGATACAGTGTTGGATATCTTCCTTGAAGTCCCATGATTGTGTAATATTGCCTGCTTTTATTTTAAAACAAAATAATTCCCTGGTCCTTGGGATTCTGGAAAAATAGCTTGACAAATTGAATCTCAAAGGCTTCAGAATGAGAAGAAGGATGAACAGACATTGTTAGTTAGCTTAAATGTGTAGTAGCTCAGAATTTTGGAAGTAATCTAGCGTTTTGAGAAAGGTGCTGATACATGATTTTTCTAAAGATTGCTGTTGGCAATATTGTGAAAAACTTTGATGAGCATGGCTCTAACAAGTACATACTAGTGTGGATGACACTCATTAGTTTGAGTACATAGAGAGGCTTCATAATTTAGCACAAAAATGTTTTACAGTAGTGTAAATATTAGATTAGATGTGTAAAAATGATGTTAGCTGTTTGTGTCTGCATTGTTTTTTGATAAATATTCAGAAGATGGGTTTTGAAAATGAGCAATTGGAAAAAAAAAACCCCAAAACTTTTATAAATAGAACATAGTTACAATCAGGGGGAGCCCAGCATTAGTTTTCATTTCTTTTTACTGGCATCTGTTGATCTGTATTTTTTTTTTAAAAGTGACTTACTCTTTTGTTGCTTGAAATCCTCTAATACAAAAAAGGAAGCAGACCAAATTCCTGCTTAGGTTGTCAAAGGTCAGTTTTCATAGCTGTCTGACCTTTTTAGACTACGCCAAGATAGTATATGTGAGATGAAGAGGTTTTTTTAATGCCCGAAGTGATAAAGCTATTTTGCAAAGCTTGCCCTAATGAAGAGCAGATTGGTTGGTAAGATCAGGAGGTACTCCTATTTAAAAAAAAACAACAATAAAATGTTCTTGTGGAGTTCAGTTGTCTTTCCTGTCCTTTTTAGTGTTGCCCTAGATCTATATATTTTAAACCATGCATTGTAGCATTCTTTTCTCCTGCTCCTTTGAGCGTGACTAAAATATCACCACATTTGATCATAAAAGCCTTTATCTAGTAAAAAATGTTAGTGTTTGAATGCTGCATTCATGTCAGAGCTCAAAGTCTGACCCTTAGACTTAATGCACTTAGTAAAGGAGTACGTTCTTTGTAAATAAGAGGCAGACTTTCAGTGACAAACACTTTTTAGTCCAGTATCACTGGAAACAGCCAGACTGAATTATTTCACAAAGCTATGCAACGTAAGGGAGTTGGACATAAGGAAAACAATTTATACACAGCCTGACAAGTGAAGGGCCAAGGTTGGTGTCGTTCTGCAATCTAGACTGCCATGAGGAATCGCTTAGGGACATTTTGCAGTGTTAATTGCTTTACAGCTACTCTGGAGTAAGAGTGTGCATTATTCCTGAAGCTGAAACCATACTCTGAAGAATGTAACTTTTTGCTTTTAAATGGACAGATTTATATCAATGAGGAGATATTCAAATCCCAATAGAGGATGTGGTCAGACTTCTCTCAACAGCCCCACTTTCTTTTCTGCATCCCCCACTTTGAGTTATACCCGAGTGTAAAAAA
>NW_010098849.1:0-1242 GCF_000699245.1 Pterocles gutturalis
ATCGTAGAAGGCCACAAGATTAGTTAAGTCCTTCAGCTTCTCTGCTGTCCACAGGCAGGAAAAACTGGGAGGCAGAATAGCCCTAATTACTAACCTAGGATTCGATCTTAGGTTCAGGATTGAGACCCAAAGTGGCCAATAGTCTATTCCATAACACACACGTCATGCCCAGTATATAGGTGAGGATCCTCCAGAAGCTTGTCTCTTTTTCTTCCAGATCTCTTTTGCTCTGGGTCATCTCGCTCCAGGTGATCGCTCTCCCAAGGCCTTCTTTCCCACCTCCCCCTTGGTCAGCTCTTGGTCTGGGATGCTTGGACTGTTATCTCTGTTTTGTGAGTGTGGTTTTGGGACCCTCCCTGCTCCAGGATCGTTAGCTGGGAATGGGCTGAGCCTTGGTCACTGGGTGGTGAGCAGTATCACTGAGTATTAATCCTTTGTATATTTGTATATAGTATTATTTTCAATATTACTGTAGTTTAGATATTAAATTGTTCTTATCTCAACCCACAAGTCCTTTTTTCCCTTTACCCCTTTATTTCCCTCCCCCATCCTCAGGATGGGGGAGGGTGAGCAAATGGGTGTGTGGATTGGCTCCCAGCCAAGGGTAAACACATCACAAGCAGAGACAACAGCTTGTCTCTTGTGTGGAAGATTGTAATATGTTACAAAAAGTTGGTTTTTTTTTTTTCATTCTGAAACAGAACAAACCTCCCAGATTTAGAAATTTCCTATGAATTGTAAATATTATACTTGGTTCTATACTGCTGATATTCTTTTCTTCAAATCAATGCAACTCAGAGTACTGACGAAATATACTTACACTAATTAACTAGTGAGTTTGAGGGAACGGGCTTGAGAACAGACTTAGAGTCATCCGTGCTGTTTACTTCTACCACTGCACAGCTCTTCCTCTGCCCGCTGTCACTCTCACAGGTGATGCTTCAGCTCAGTTTAGGGTACTACGGAGGCCTGGCACTATTACCAAGAAGTAATTTGAGAAATATGGGGAAGAAAGTTTGAATGTATAGATTTGAGCCACCCTGTGCCATTTGCCCTCAAGCCTAGATAGCAGACCCTGGAATATATTATTTATTGAATGGATGTGTCTTGGAAATCCAGGTATCCAGAAATCTTAATATGCCATCACTCTGTAAAATTGAGGACCTCAAGTGGTTCACTTCTTCATCTTTCACCCTTTTTGCTCTATGATGGCGAGCTCTCCGCCCACTTCGAGTGCCTGCG
>NW_010098850.1:0-413 GCF_000699245.1 Pterocles gutturalis
GCAAAAAGCTGTCCAAACAAAATGTACCAAAACAGGTACATCCCATGACGAGAATTTGCAGAGCATCACTTCATGGCTCCCACGTGGGTGTAACAGAGCCCATTCTCTTCCTGCTCTGTTTATAGGGGAAAAAGTGTTAGTAGGACAATTGGAGAACTTTTTAAAAAGCAGATGTGTAAGATATGGTAGACAAAAAGAAAACATAAAAATAAAAATATTTTTGGTCACAAAAAAACATGTTTTTGCAATGTTGCTTAATGTGTTCCTGAAAAACATTTATTATTGCTTCACTGGGGATGAAATAAAAATCTGAATAGACTAACATATGCTTTACTTCTCCATATCTGGAAACCCAGATTCAGGGTCTAATGGGATTTCTGGAAAAAAAAAAGGTTAAATGTTTGACTACAATG
>NW_010098851.1:0-295 GCF_000699245.1 Pterocles gutturalis
AGGGCTGGGGTGGGACGCAGCAGGACCTGTGTGACTCCAGCGTGGGGTGAGAGCAGTCCCCACTGCAGGGCCGGGTGGCTTGCAGGCTTTCACGGCTGCCCCACTCTTGCAGACTGCAGCGACACCATCGCAAGCGTCAGAGCCATGAAGATCCTGAAGCGCTTTGGCAGCACCTCGGGGCTCTGGACCAAGGATGCTGCAGGGAACTCTGAGAAGATCTACGTCTTCGACGGCACCGCCAACGACACGGTGTACGTCTTCCCCCGCATGCGAGAGTTCACGCTCTTCTCTGCCA
>NW_010098852.1:0-3660 GCF_000699245.1 Pterocles gutturalis
ATTTTTAACAATTCTTAATCTTTTAAACAATTTTTAATATTTTTAATATTTCTTAATCTTTTTAATCTTTTTAATCTTTTTAATTATTGGGAGGAGGGGATGGCAATTGGGTTAGACAGTTGAGAAGCTGCTCCCAAAGCCCCCACGGTGCCTCCTCTTCCCCAGGTGCTTCCTTTCCAGCTCCTATTTCCCCTTCCAGATGGGTGGGATGCAGCAGTAGAACTTGCAGTCAGCGGAGTAGGACCACATGTCCACCTTGGAGCACTTGCTGGAGCAGTACCCCACCTTGGGGCAGTGCTTCCTTATCTGCCCATAGCCTGCAAGGGGGAGACAGAAGGAGAGTGGTTGGGTCAGGATGGGTTCCTCTGTGCCCCACCATCATGCCCTCCCATGGCTAAAATCATTACACAAGGGCTCAGCTCACCTTGGCCAAGAAGGTGTCAAAAATGTCTAAAACATCCTAAATGTGCCTCTTAGAGTACTTTAAAGTGATTTTTTTTTCTTTAAAGACTCATTTCTCTGCTCATGAACATAGAGCCCCATTTAAGACAACATGGGGTAACCAAGTCATCAGGACACCAGTACCCATAGGACTGGACACATTTATGTGGGTAACAAAAACACAACCTTCAAAGCCAATAGAGACCATGTTTGCTCAAGCTTCCTCTTAAGCAGGGCCCAGTCTGACCCTCATCCCTCTGGTTCTCCCACCATTATCATAGAATCATAGGATCAGAATCATAGAATCACAGAATCCTAGAATGGTTTGGGTTGGAAGGGACCTTCAAGACCATCAAGTTCCAACCCCCTGCCATGGGCAGGGACACCTTCCACTATACCAGGTTGCTCAAAGCCTCATCCAATCTGGTCTTGATCCAGCTCACCTTCCAGCTCAATGCACCCGCTTACCTGGGACAGCCAAGGAGACCAGCAGGAAGACAGCGAAGACAAGGTAGAGGAACCTCATGGCTGGAGTTGAGTTGGGATCTCAGCAAGGTTTGGAGAGAGGAGGGTTGGAGACAGCCGGAGCTGGATGCTGCTGAGTGGCAAGGCTGGGGATCCTCATATTTATAGTGTGTTCCTGCGCAGAGAGGAGGGTTCTGGGGGAGGTCCTGTTGCTCACGGGACCTCTCATGGTTCATCGCCCAGTACAACTGCTGGCCCCTCCACCCTGCACCTGGGTATGTTGGCAAAACTCGGCTTTCCCCAGATCTAGTATCAATACTCAATTCAAATGAAAACCATTGAGTGTGACAGGAGGGAAGGGTGGATAGAACAGGTCTGCTGGGGCAGAGGGACCTCATAGGAAACAAGATCAGTATCAAGGGGCTTCAGACATTTCTCAATCTTTGGCAAGGATGCAACTGCATGCAATGGGGCTGAGCCATGGACACGATGCACTGATAATTCTCCCTCCATTGTCTGGAGCTGTCACCATGAGGGGCTCAACAAGCTGAGAGGGGCCCTGGTGTGAGCAGCCTTGGTTTGGGAAGGACCCCATGTCCATGTATCACCTTCTCAGCAACCATGACTGCAAAAACCCTCTGATAAATTTAGCAAACACCATGTTCAATGTAGCCTGTTCTGTTGGCCCCTCTCACCCCACCAATGGGCTGGATCATGGGAACTGAGAGCCTTTTCCCAGGACCCGACCACTTGCAGACACTTTGATCATCGCCTCTCCTTCATAAACCCTCCAGACAGCGCTGGGGTCCCAAGTGTGCTTCATTTCTGGGATGGAGATGGCCTGATCCCTGCTGCCAGGGGAGCTCTTATGCTGGCAGAAGGTTATTCAGAGCAGTGACATGAAAGCTGACTGCAAGGAGTCTGCAGGGCAGAAGGATCTCAGCACTGAGCAGCAGCGTAAGCAGATGGCAAATGAGACCCAGTGACGGTAGAACTTATTTTCACCTTCAGGAAAGAGGTGCACCCAAAGAGCACTTCAGAAAAAAAGCCCAGAGGCAATCAGAAAGGAAAACAGAGTGTTAGGATTTGCTAGAGTGAGCACTGACAAAATTTGGTGTGTCCCTGTAGCAGTTTTGAGGGTACTTCATGCTGGTGAAGGTACTGTGCACACTGCTGGTGTCCCCGTCCCTGCAAACCTAGAGTAGGACAAAAAGAGATACAAAGGGGGTATCAAGGATGGGAAAAGCTGGGGATTTATTTTCAGACAGCAAGAGAGTAATTCTATCAGCAGGATTCTTCCACTATGAGAGGAGATGAGTATGTGAGGTTATGTGACAGCAGTTGTCAAAACTGTGTGTCCTAACAAAGAGAGAACTATGGCTTTCCATTTCTCATAACCAGAGAAGGAGGACATGACATACAAAAGTATGATGCACTGAACAAAGGCATTCTTCTTTCACACTGTGCACAATAGGATGGTGCAACTCATTGACATGGATATTGTGGAGGAAGAAATGGCTACTGTGTTCAGAAAGCAAGTAGGGCAGTCAGTCTAGTTTTGAAGCTGGCTCTGCTCTGAGCACCTGGCTGGACCAGATGACCTCCAGAGCTCCCTTCCACCCTGTATTATTGTATACTTCCATGAAATCCATAAAATCCATTGAGGGGCACTCAGAACAATGATACGGATCCATACCCAACTCAACAACCCCCAACCCTCAGACTGCTGGAACTGGGTGGATTTCCAGACACATGTTCCTGAATGTTTGCCATGTTCTTCCACTCTCCTAAGAACCAGCTGTTCACCACTGCCAGACTGAGGACACTTGGCCAGAGGGGTCCCTGCTATGGTGGGAGCTATGCAGCTGGTGAAGGGTCTGGAGAACAAGTCTGATGAGGAGCGGCTGAGGGAACTGGGGTGGTTTAATCTGGAGAAAAGGAGGCTGAGGGGAGTCCTTATTGCCCTCTATAACTACCTGAAGTGTAGTTATAGTAGTGAGTAGTGAGTTGGTCTCTTCTCCCAAGCAACAAGAGAGAGGACGAGAAGAAACAGCCTCAAGTTGCACCAGGGGAGGATTAGGTTGGATATTAGGAAAACTTTCTTCACTGAAAGAGTTCTCAAGCATTGGAAAAGGCTGCCCAGGGAGGTGGTGGAGTCACCGTCCCTGGAGGGATTTAAAAGACGTGTAGATGTGGTGCTGAGGGACATGGTTTAGTGGTGGACTTGGCAGTGTTGGGTTTATGGCTGGACTCGATGATCTCAAAGGTCTTTTCCAACCTCAATGATTCTATGATCCTATAGTATGGTTTACTCTTCTGTGGCTGACTTATAGGTAACAAATAACCTGTGCTGAAGCCTGATGCAGCAAGCTGTCTGTCCCTATCCATAAATTTTTAGCACAGCGCTGGTCATACTTTTTTCTTGACACTTTTACAAACACATTTCCCACCGCACTTCATGTGTCTCCATGGGACAGGTATGATTTCCAACATGATTGGGATCTGGTCATCCTGCTTTGAGTGGAAGAGAGTTTAATACTGTGGATGTGGCCGGGGTACACCCACTGGCCTCAGGACCATTGAGTGGGCCCTGGTACTGTTCAGTTTACCAACACAAATGCAACCATGATGATGTATTGTCTGCTGTTACCAAAAATGCATGGAATGGTAGGTGTCCTCAGTCACTGCTCCACATCCCCCAGGCAGAGCTCCTCACAACCCTAAATCATCCCTCTCAGAAAGGTGTCAAGCCTC
>NW_010098853.1:0-347 GCF_000699245.1 Pterocles gutturalis
CCCCCGGGAGGGCCTGCCCAGGGCTGGGGAGGCCGGAGAAGCGTCTGTCCGCCCTCCCGAGGGCTGTGGAGGAGATGGGGTGGGTTATGTTCTCTCTGGCATCATCAGTGTCCGTTTGTAGGTTTGGAATTCCAGCCCTTGGGCAGAAAGCTGTGTGAATTCCCTGGCTGTGCAGACTGCTGTGTGCTGCTTGGACCCGCAGGAGCGCGGGTTAAACCTTGCTCCCGTGTCCCCGGTGTAGTTGTCGCAGCCTGGTGTCATTTGTCCCCCCTCTCCTGGGAGAAATGGTGGCGGGGCATGCTCTGGGAGGGGATAAATGTCTGGCAGCGTGCCCGGCTCCCGTGGCG
>NW_010098853.1:366-39432 GCF_000699245.1 Pterocles gutturalis
GTGCGGACAGATGTGGGCTCGTGTCCGAGGCGTTTCCAGCGCCTCAGTCATCATCTTCCCCCAGGTTCTCAGGGAAAGCGAGGGGAAATGGTCTTCTGGAGCGCGTGGTGGTGAGGAAGAATGGTTCAGAATGGTTGGGGAAGGCTTTTTCATGAGCTTCTTCTAGGGAGAATGGGAGCCAGCACGAACAAAGCAGGTGTAAGGATGGGTTTTGTCTGATTTCATCTTCTTCTGTGGGGTTTTCAGTCAAACCTTGCTTTTGTGTACTTCAGTGCCTCTGAGATCCTTGGTGCTCAGCTTAAAACCCACCAGCCACCTAATAAAGCTGGTGTCAAATGCATCTGAAGAGAATGCGTTTTAAGGCTTTTAGTGAGAGTGAACCTGCTTGGAGTATTTTTCTGGCACCCTGAATGGTAAGAGGACAGCTGTTGAGGGTGGAAAACACAGTTGTTACTGGAAAAAAAAAAGTTGTATAAGCAGAAGCTGAGGAGGTGAAGGTCACACTAGCCCGAGGGAGCAATCCAGATGGCCTAGTGAGATAGCCTGGTTTGAATGACTTGCCTTCACCTGGGATTAACCACAATTTACATTCTTTATTCGTAGATCATTAATCATTTTTTTAATGTCATCAAATGTTGCGACAAGAGGTGACTCAAAATGTTTTGGGTAGAGGTATGGCGAAGCAGCTGACAGCATACCGATGATAGTGACCTGTTAGGCTAAGAGTTAAGAGCTCTACCGATGCCTAAGGGGGAAGTAATGACTTATCTTGAGAGTTGCCACTGCTTTTGCATGAAATATTTTGTGGAATTACACGCCTGATTCTTCTGTCTCTGTGTATATATATAGTTTTATATATAGTAAAAATATATTAATACATAATTGCATTTTGTGTACATATATATGAAAAAGCCAATGACAAATTGGGAAGTGTTCTGAGGAAGAGAGTCTGGTAAGTTGGACTTGCTGCAGGAGACTGAAGAAGCTCCAGTAATCCACTTAGGCAAAGCAAGGTTAAGTTGAGATGTGAGTTCTTTATGCCCTCAGAATACCTGCATGGGGAGAATCCTTGAAAGAAAGTGTTTTATTGTGAAATGTCTCCTGTTCCTTGGCTCACAAGTCTGTCTGGGTCAACAGCCTGACATCAACAGGCTGATAGTCTGCCAGCCAGTTCCGAGCAGTGCCTGCAAGAGCTGCTGAAGATATGTGTTGTTGCATCTGACTTTTCCCTGCCAACAATCATGTTAACAATGGAGAGTGTTAAATACGTAGCTGCTAGCCTTGTGCAGTGGCCCAGGTGTCTGAAACTTCCTGGGCTGTTGAGTTTAACTGCTGGCAAGCAGCAGTCTGCTTTGTGGCAATGTGGAGTCGCAGGATGCTGCAGCCTCTGATGGCTGAGATCTTCTCCAACACAGTGGTTAACTTAGTAGCTCCTTAAGCTTCCAGCCCTGGCTCTCCCAGGCAGTCTCCCCTGTCTCTTTGCAGGAGGGTGGGCTCTCGGGCCAGCGGAGTGCTCAGGGGGGGACTTCGTTGCCTCTTAGATGGGCTAGATGGCAGGAACTGTCTACAAAGTGGTGGCTGTTTGTGCATCCCAGCTGAATACCAAGTTGCTCTCTGGCTTTGCCTGTTTATATCCCACATGTTGGCACAATTGAAGGTCGCAGTGACTGTGCAGTTTGTATCCTACATAGCATATATTGTCAGGTAACAGTGTGTGCTTTATTAGAGCTCATCTGTTGTGAGGGTCCAAGTCTGAACTTCAGCACCACGCTCCCAGGAACCAAGTAGATGGAGAGCCCACAGTTTGCTGTGGCATGTCTGCTGGTCAGCTATCACGTCAGACAAAACAAGGCATAGAAACATGAGTCTGTGGTGTTCAGTTGTCGTCTAGGTTGTGGTTAGAGTGAGTTGAGGATGATACTGGACTGCTTATATTTGAATTATTTTCCTGCCAATAAAAATAAATCTGTTCCTGCTTGTTTCAGGAGGGCAGAAGCTTGTTCCCAGTGCTTCAAGCAAAGTCCAAGAAAAGGGCGAGGAAAAGCTCCTTTCACGAACAAAGTGCTCTTATATTTTGACTCTGACATTACTGCCAAGGGAGATCAGTTGGCTCACAATAGCTTTTTCTCTGTGCTGGGCTGCCTCTGCAAGGCATGAGCTTCTAAGCAAAATGCAGCATGTACAGCCAGTGCTGTTGAGGACATGCTTCTGTTGGGCTGTGGTATGGGTTGCATTTGACCCCAAAATACTGCCCTAAGAATAACCAAATTTATATGAACTATGTATGTGTATTTTTTCCTATGTGATAAGGGGAAAAAGAGCAGAAAAAAATGACCAACTATGCTAATACCAGAGGAATGCTGTACAGCAGTCTGCTGATGCTTCGCCCATCCTGTAGGTATTCCTTACAGTACACTAACTTACTTCTGAAACGCCTAATGAGCTAAGCAAAAAGTAAGCAAACTTTTAGGAAGCTGCTTCACTTCTGCCTGTGGCTTCCCTTTCAGTGTTAATAGTAGAATCCGTAACACCATGTTCGCATGTGTTTTTTTTTTTTAAGTGTTGGATTACTGTGACAAAAGCAGCTCTGGCAGCTGTTTACTCCTACTGAGGAGCTAGTCTGGGCTAGTCACCTGCCATGCTGAGGCTTGTGACATCACTCGCCACAGAGATCTTTCCTATTGCTGAAATGCTGAGGACTGCCTCTTGTGATCATCACAGTGTGCTGCAATTTCTCCCTGTTTGTTTAGAAACATCATCCGATAGTTTCCAATTTTAAATTTATTGCATCTGTACCTCTTGGTCTCATTTTTCTTCTTAGTCCTTTGCCTCTTTTATCAACTCTACTCTGAGTTGGGGTTGATAAGGCACCTGCAGGTATGCCATCCGAGCTCTCTTGCCAAGCAGTGGAGAAATCCAGCATTCCACAGAGTGTTTTGTCTTGCATTAAGGCCCACGGAGCAGTCACTACCACAGAGTAATCCATCCCGGTGTAGAACTATTTCCACCAGTTTGTAAAAAAATCCGGAGGACTCGTTTAGGCCATGTGCCTATATATTTGGCAGTAGGGATGCATCCTCTGAGTGATGATCCCTGCTTGACGGGCTGCAGCTCACCTTGTTAAGAACTAACTCCAATACAGTGGGTTTTTTTTCCAGTCTGCTTTTTTTTTTGGGGTGTGCGTGGCTCCCCGAGATGGTAGGTCTTGACTTGTCAGCAACACTTGCACGCACTGGCCTGCTTGCTCTTTTTGGTGGGAAAACATCTGTATTTTTAAACTGGGATGCACCTTACTTGTGAAGGCTTAAGTGAGCTAACCTGAGGGAAGCAAAGTTATGAGGTCACACTTTGTCCTAAGGAACAGCCTGGCTGGAAACTAACGTTACCTTTTTGTGTATTGTTAGGGCTGAGGGCTTGTCGATGCCCTGTGCTTGCAGTTTAGCAGGGAAAGCCTTTCTTGGGTGGTTGTTTTTTTCCATTTGTGCTGTAATGCACAACAGATGCTTGGAAGCTGTAGGTGTTTTACACGTCCTGTAACTTATCCATCTGGGTTTAATAGCAGCACCTTGTAACAGAAGCAGTTTCTAATAGTTTATTATGCTGCCCTGCAGGGAATGTGCTTTTGCTAGGCAAGGTTGTGACATTATTCCGTAGCAAAGAGGTGAAGCCAAAGGTACTTGTATTGGAGGTGACACTGGCAGTGTGAGTGGACCTAAACTTGACAATAACATACCTGGTGAGGCTAAAAGGACCTTTTGGTGCCTGTGGTGGCTGTGCAGAGTAAGTGGGACAGGCTGTTATGTGCCGTTTGGAGTACACCAGGCTGCAGCTTCTTACCGTGAATTGCATGTGGTGCTGGGTATAAGGGTGGGGAAAAGCAGAATGTGTAGGCTGTAAATCCGTGAATCATTGTGCGGTTTTGTCTGTTTCCTCTTGAAGTTGCTGGCCTCTGAAGCAAGCTTTGCTGACTAATGTTGGGGCGCAGTGTCAATGAAAGGCCTCTATCTGTGTAATTGCTATCCTTCAAGGATTGCCAGGCAGAGGAGAAACGGAGAGCTCTGCAGTGAGAGAACTCTGAAGACTGCCAGCTCAGATGTTAACAAGAAGCATATCTTGGAGACGTGCCTGATGTGGAGGATGTACCCTTGCCTACAGGGCGTGGACTGGCTTTTGGAGTAGTATTTTAGCAAATCTGCTGCATAATCTTAAAGTAAATCCAGGTGCTGTGATAACCTAGACCCTAGTCCTGTGAAGGCCATTATGCATGTTTTGCACAGATTAAGCCAAGGCTCCTTGCACACAGGGAAGGCTAGCAGAGCTGAGGGTGGGTTGCATCACTAGGTGATGCAGCATCTTTCTAGTCAACAACCCTGACCTGAAATTGCTCTCAATTTCACAGCATGTGAACACTGATACTGTTGGTAAGCAAATGCTGTTAAAAAAAAAATAACAGCAGCTGTATTCGGACCTTGCCTTAAAGTTCATGAAGCTGGTGCAAAAGAAGCTACTTGGCATTTCTGTTGCTGGTGCCCTTGGTGTTTTCCTGTAAAGCTGGACTCTGTTCTTTGGATACCTGTCCATCAGGAAGGGCTTGCTGTACAACTCGCCTGTGTAGAAGAATTTGGAAAGCTGCTTGGAGGCAGTGATGAGGATGTCCCCTCAGAATGAAGGAAAGATGGCATAGGAGAGCGCAGAGGACCTTTTGCCCTCACTAGGAAATGGTTGTTCTGCTTGGTGGTGGTGTTTTCCTCTCTTCCTCACACAAAGCAATCCAATAATTGGCATGCAGATTTTGCTGCATTAAACAATGTAGTATTGTGTGGGAGGTGCTTTGAAATCTTTCTGTTGTTATTGAGGTTTGGAGAGCCTCCAAGGAGTAGTGCTCACCTAAACTAGCAGATAAACTTTTGCTCTGAATGTGACCTGGCAGTGTCCTTAAATAGGGGAACACCATTAACACCCTATGACTGCAGATTTCAATCCTCAGCAGTAATTCTCTTCTGAATAACTGTCAGACGTTGCTGTAAAGCCAGAGGTGATGTTTAAAGGTGATAAATGGGGTGAAAGGCAAAGCTCCATCTATAGAGGAACAGGGAAAGCCCTGGAAGTGTTCCTGATGACTTGTGATTGGTCCTAACAAAGTAACTCTAGATGTGCTTTCATGAAGCAACATGTCAAGCTTGGCTTTGGAGGTAGTTGCCTGCTTGGAGAGAAGATGTTCTTTTGACATCTGCAAAAATGATGTGTGATTTTTTGCCTCTGAGGTCTAACTGGATCTTTCTCAAGTCCTATATATGTGGGAATTGCTTAGCAGTGCCTAATTGAGATTGATCTTTTGGCCATTTGATATAGGCTGTTGACTTGCTGTGTGTTGCGAATTTTTTCAGATGTGCTGATAAATTAGAAGCCTTTCCTATGAGGATTAGGAGGTAAGCCTTCTCAGGGAAAGGTTCATATGTTATCCTTGCCCAGTGAAGTGTGCTATGTTCAGACTGTGCTGTGTGTAGTTAAAGCATCCAAGCTACTTTGTCCTGAGCAGTTGGAATACCAAAATTTTGAAATCAGGCCTGTGGTGGTGTTTCTGTAGTTTCTGTGATCTTGCTGCATTTGAGCTTTATATGTTCAATGGGTAGCATCAGCTGCAGAAATATTTTTAATCTCTTCAGGAGCCTGGAGTTTTATACTCACTCCCCAAAACTGCTGCAGGAATCCCTGCTAAAGGCTTCGGTCTGCACCGAGGCGCTCTTTCTGAGCTGCCAGCTCATGCTGAGCTGCTTGCAAGCTGGGAGAAGCCACTTAGAGATGAGTCAATGCTTGTGATAAATCCCAAAGACCTGCTTTTAGTTTACCTCCCTAGCAGAACAGAGGCCATGGCTTACAATGTTGTTTCAGGATGGTTTTGGATTTCTAACACCCAGACAGTGTTTTTCCCCTCTGCGGGATGAATCAGTTTACACGGCGGTAGGTCTGTGCAGCGCAAAGCTGTGCTTCAGCACTGAAGGCAGTGGAAGTGGACAGTGCAAATCCCTATCTATCGGAAAGAAGGGAAATTACTCACATTCCTGCATGTGGTGTCTCTTTTGTTTTCCAAGATGGATATAAACAAGCTTTTCACTTGATCAAAGTCCAGATCTTGGCTTTGATAATAGTGCCTTTAGTTCATGTGCTTGAGAATAAGTGGAAGAATATGGAAGAAAGAAGTAAACTTAAGCAAAAGTGTCTTGCTGCTTGATCGCTGGAACATGCATAGTTTTTGGAACTAGGGTGGATTGAGGGAAGAAGAAAGCTGATGTAGAAGACTTAAAACGTGTCTGCAGTAGCACTTGGTGGGATGTGGGCCCTTGTGAACGCCCAGAGGCTGTGGGAGGTGGTCTCTTCCTTGCTGGTTTTGTGAAGCATGGCACCAAATGCAAAACTGCCTCAAATATTGCCCTGTGGAGCACAGGTCAGCTTGGGTAGCCAGTGAAAGGCACTGTCCTCTCCAGTCTTCGACCCTGCTCCCTACTCCCCAGGTGGGGTACTGCAGCTTTCTGAGGTTAGGTGAACCTGTGGACTAAAAGTCAGACTGCTTTGGAAGCCAGGAGTAAGCATCTAAGCGGTAGAAACTTAATTGGGTTACATGACCCTGCAATTGCTGTGTGCACTGGGAAAAGTCCACTGCCTCCTTTGCACAGCAGAGTGTCAAAAGATACTGCAGTACTGATGTTGCAAGCATGTTACGAAGGCATGTCGCAATAGCCTGTGTCCTCATGGTGTTACTGGCTTTTGCTGAGGCTCAAACTTTTTGACACTCTCTAGCGTGAACTTGTACCTGCAGGATTTCTGCAGCAAGAGCGATGTGAAGTGTTGCATGCTCTCTCTGAGCACCAAACAGAAGCTGTTCTCTCAGGGTTTGCAAAGCAAAAGGTGGCAGCGCTAGGTTTTGCTCACCTGTTCAAGAGGATTTGGAAGATAAAAATTTATTTTCTTGGGTAGCGTGTATGGCTGAGACCATTAGTCAAGTATGTTCTTGCTCTTGTGTGTGATAAGTGACTTGCCTGCTTATGGAGATTTTAATTCATTGAGTATGGTGGTTCAACTCTGGTCAGAGAATGGTTGTGTCAATGTATTTGCTGGTCTGGCTGTACCCCCAAATCCATTTAGCAGAAGAAATGCAGGGATGGAGGTATTGTGAATAGTTTTTTTCCTTGAACAATGTTTCATTTTGATATTTCCCAGCACTTTTCTGGCCATGGCACTGCGAAGGACAATGTGTAGCTGGAAAATGCTGAGTTACTCCTACAAGTAATAATAGTTCCTGGAACAGCCATTGCCTCAGCAGCAGCAGAAATGAGGAAAAAAATTGAATATATTGGCAGGATAGTTGTGATTTAGCAAGATCTGATGTAGTAAGCAGTCTTGGCCATTCCTGGGAAGTTATGTGGTGGAGATAATGGGGTGAGTCAGGATACTGACCCTTCAAAAGGCAACTGCATCCCCAAATGCCCCCCAGCTGTGTTGGAGGGGTGAGGTGGAAGCTGTGTGGTTTAGCATTGGTCTGGATCCTTTCTGTGCAGAGCAGTGAAGCCCATTCCTAACGCTGTGAAAACAAAGGATGCCGTTGATGCTGCTTGAGGACTGGAGAGTAAGTTGTTAAGGTTTGAGCAGGATAATATCTTGATCTTTTGACATGAGCTCATTTCTGCCAGGTCAGCTGCCTGTCTTGGAGATGCCTGCTGTAACAGTATTCATAGAAATAGGGTTAAGTCAGGGGGTGGAGGTGGTGGGGGGTGGAATAATGTTCATAATGGAGAGCCATAAAGCCAGTCCACTTTTGTCTGAGCTTTCCATCCCTTGGCAAAACTACCATGTGAGGAAAGAAAGGATCCAGGGCAGAACGGCTACTCTGTTATCACAGGCGGGCTTCGGGACGTCAAAGCGGTTGTCATCATTTACCCAGTAAAAATAAAGGCTGACGTAGGAGGTGGAAGGGCTATTTAAAAGCACTGTGTGGAACTGAGTCAGCTGAAGGTCAAGAAAGCCTTTTGGCCAGGGAACAGGTTAAACTGGCTCCAGCCCCATCAGGGCTGGGATGATAGGAAGTCTCTTGACGCTGGGTGGTTTTGCCTCTGGCTATTTGTGGGGAGCAGAGCTGCCAGGAAGATTTGACACTGGAGGAGCAGAGGTCACTTTATCAAGTATTCTGGTCTCATTCTTCCAGCCTACCCAGTAGAAAATAGCAGGTTAACCCCTGTGAGCTGGCAGCTCTGCCCAAGGGCAGGGGAAAGGGCTCTCTGCAGCTGGACGCTGGAGCTGGTGGTTTGGCCTGTCTGTTTCTCTACTGCTCAGAAGAGCCCTAAAATGCCAAGAAATGAGCAGTTGCAGAGTCCAGGGAAACTTCAGTTTTGTCCAGCCTGGAAAAATCTTGGGTGTAATCCTCTTTTGACCAAAACTGAACTTAAAACTCCTCATGGCTGCAAATGCTGGTTTGGTTTTATCAGAGTTTGCTGTGTGCAGGCCTCAGTTTGACTTTTTTTTTTTGCTTCAGTGTGGTGAGACAGCTCTGAAAGAATGCAAGGTGAATGATGATGTGTCTGTCGGCTCTGAACACATGCTGTGTGCTCAGGGGCTGTTGTCAGCTCAGCTCTGGGAGCTTTCTGTATGGCCATGGCTCAGTGGCTGGTGTGCGAGTAGCAGAACTGACAGAGGCCTGTTGGGCTCTTCGTGGCTGTGTATCTGAACTGAAATGTCTGTGAAGCTCTTGAGTTGCCTCTCTGAAGACTGGCAAGCAGAATTGGGAAGTACTGACTAGCACTGGGTGGGTTTTTTATTACTAAATACACTCACACAGCATTTCTTCAGAGGAGGTTTGTGGAACATCCGAGGAAGATGGGTGATAATTACCTAGTGAAGATATTTGAAAATCACAACCTATCTTTAACTGTTGCTTTTTTGGGTGACTTTTTTTCTCAAGTGAGTATTACATTGTGAAATTAATGTTTTCTTTCTCTTCAACAGTGGGCTACTATACGGATAGAAAAAGGTGTTAAAAAGCCACAGCCAGAGATGCTAAAGACTCCTGCTGCTAACGGTGAGAGCTCAGGGTAAAGTTGAATTGATAAAGAGTAATGTGTTAAAGTCGGTGAACTGAGTCCTTTCCAAATGGAGAGGTTAGATGTGTGCATGAGAGAACTGGAGAAGAGGTGGAGTTGGGTACAGGTGAACTGTTACATCTAATTGTTGTGCAGTACTACTGGCACAAGAACTGTTCTCGCAGAATGAAGTGCTGCTTTTACAGGCTTATGCTGGATGGTTGTAAAATAAAGGGATGAGGAAATGCAGAGTATGAAATAACATTAAGTTTAACAGGACAAAGCAGAGTGTAAGATGGAGACTGTCCTCAGTCAAGGGAAACTTTCAAGTTGCAATGTGAGCTTGATTTTTTTTTTGTCTTGAAACCTGTCTTTAGGTCACTGCTTGCAGGGCTGTGAGCCAACTATCCCAGTCCTAACAGCATCAGAGTACACTTAATAATCTCTGAGGAGATCTGAGTATTTAGTGGACAGCACTTTCCTTTTCCAAGCTCAGTGATTTTTCTGTTGTAGGATTGCTGGATGGAAATCTGTGGTGTTAGGCTTGTTCCCTTTTTTCAGTCTGCTGCTGTTCACCTTTTGCCCCCTGGAGTTACCTCAGTATTTGCCAGAAGAACTACTTACACTGTCTGTAGAAAGGCATCTTGAATAGTTGCTTCATATTTCTTCCTTTAGTCTAATTTTGAAATTAGTTCTTTTACATCTTAACCCATACTGTGCGTGTGCTGTGGTTGGCTGTACTAGGTCAGAGTTGGCTGCAAGACTTTGGAGTGGTAAGCACACAGAGGGGCTTGAGTTTGCCCAGGAAATAAAGAGAAGGCTGAATGAGGCATTGCAGCCAGTGTTTGGTTTTCTCCCGGTTCCCGACTGCCTTGGTTTTGCTGTTGATGTGCTTGGTTTTGACAGCATTTAACAGCAGTGTCAGCATTTTCTGTGTGCCCCCTCACTAGGCAGCACAGCTGGAAGCAGGACCAACTTGCTGGTTAGCAGACAAGTCGATTATTACCTGATTCAGTGAATTAGCTCCTGTGAACATGATACAGTAATGAAGACTGGACTGCTGAACTGGTTGTGTGTGTTTCTTCTTCAAAGGAGTATCCTTACCAACACTGTAAACACTGGTATCCTACTATCTACAGGCCAGGCATGAAACAGGCTTCCATGGGAGTAGATCTAGCTGTCAGTTAGCACCTGGAATAATAAACTGGAGGTACTGCACAGCAGCTCTGCAGACAGGTTAAAATTTGTCTTATTTAATATGTGGCTTGAAAGCAGCTGAGAAAAAAGTGTCCTGTATCACTCACCAGTGTCCTGAAAGTGGTGGGTTTTTTTTATGGTGAGGGGAAGGCCAAGTGAGTGATCCTTCCAAATAGTGTCAGGGCCCTGCTATCTGTTTCCCAGGTTGTCAGTGATGCAGCAAGATATCCTTTTCCTTCCTGTAAGGGTGATAGTGTCCCATCACGTCTGTGAGAGGGCAGGAGATCCAGCTGTGCTGCTGTAGCTGCACAAGAGGAGCCTTGTCTTAGACATCTGATCATTCTGGCTCATAGTTTTTATTCTCTAGAAAAGAAAGAGAAAGGACACGGGGAGTAGATTTATGTTCTATGAGCTGTATTTCCATAAAGCTACAAGTACCTATTCCCCCTGTATGGGTGACTGAGGGGTGTATAGCACTAGTATGTGCTGTAGTTCAGAACCTGGAGTAACCTGGGTGCACTCTACTGTCTGAAGTATTAGTGCCAGTAAAAATGTCCTTTTCGTATAGATTGTATGCAGTTCAGGTATGTCTTATGGCTGGGGGTACACATGTTACAATGGTGGCCTGAAGCACACTTTTTAATGTTGTCTTATTTATTTTATCTTCAATTTGAAATTGAAATTAAAACCTTTCCCCACTGTAGGTGGCTCTTAGTGCAGTAAGCTGGAGTCTAACTATTCCTTACTTGGGAAGGTGTGGGGAGTCTGCTGTGCTAAGCTGGGCTCTGTATATTGGGAGCTTTTTAAGACTAGGATTAACTGATTTTTGTGATTAGGAGTCTGTGTTCCTGCATGGGCATGGAAGTACTTGAGGAGCAGGGCAGGTGTAGATCTAACAATGCGGTATATAAATTGGCATCCCTTGAGGTGAGAAAAAACGAGCAGATAGAGAAGCCCAATCGCATTACACAATATTGACTGAGGGAGGAGAAATCCCTGGCAGGATTGAATTGTGGAGTAGCTGATTAAACACAGGGTAAAGGTAAGTGTCTGTGTGTGCGTCCACGTGTGTGTTAAGTGCTGTCTGACTTCAGGGCAGTGTGTAGCACCTCTTCCATCTTTCCAGTCCTCACTAGGAGGTGGGTCAGAATAGAAGGAAACATTGCAGATGCATGCGCAAGGGCAAGTTTTCCTGTTGCCAGACAGAGAAAAAATTGTCCTCCCCAAAGAGCTTAGAATCCGGTGTCCCTCAATATGAAAGCCAAGTCAGAGCATGGCTGAAGAGACAACACCTTTCTCTGCAGTACCAAATCCAGTGTATGTCACATCTGCTGTCAGAAATGGCAGCCAGAGCCCCTGCACTGGTGGTGTGAGAAGGAATATTCCCAAGGAAAATGTTGGCTGGTGAGGTTGCTGTGCAGGGAATTGCCTGGTGCTGTCACCTCAAGGACCCTCTGTGTTAGAGGACAGGGTGCGGGGCCCAGTGGTAGCTCTTGGCAGAGCAGGTGCTTGGAGGCTAGTTGTCTGTCTCATTGCAGCTGAATAACCAGCTCTCAGCTGTGTGAGGGTGTTGTTTGTGTTGAGCTGATGGTTTTAAAAACACAAAAATGATAAATTAAAGTTTTGAAAGTGACATCCACTAAAAGAAAGGCTTATGCAAATAATGTGGCTGTAAGTGGATAGTGTCAAGTCTGAGCCTGATCTAATTTAGCTGGCTGGAGTATAGGAGCTGGAAGGCTTGGGACTTTGTGCTGTGACACTGTGTAAAGTGGCGGTTATGGCTTTTTTGGTTGAGTGATGTTTGCTGTACTCCTGCATAATGCTGGCTTTTGACTGTCTGGCAAACTCAGCTCTGCCCATGGCCAAGGGATTAAAGGCTGTTACATACGTCACCTGAGCGGCATGTACTTAATTCTGTTCATAATCCCTTCAGGTGCTGCTGAGATCTTGGCTCAGAGTACCTTGTCCCAAGGCTGCAAGGCAGCTTGTGCATGGGGATGTTGCGTGACAATGACAGAGGAGGCTGCTGAGACAAGATGTTACAGCCGTGCTATCTTGGCTGTGCCAGCAGGGTGTTAAACTTGAACCCTGGGCAAGATTCAGCCAAGAAGGGTGGACCAGCTGCTTGGCTGATGCTGAACCAGGGCCTCTGGAAGCATTCCCACTTCGGAAACTGGAGAGAAGAGTGTTACTAGTGTGATGGGTGCTGGAGAGTCCCCCTGGTCAGTTTCTTGGCTATAACTGGTCTCCCACCCCAGCAGCAGTGTGGAGCCGGCAGGTTGGGGCTCCCCTGCAGTTCTGGGTATTTTATAGCTTAGAGGTTTAAGGGCTTGACTGAAAGACAGAAGAATTGAACCACAAACTAGAGCTCAGGTTTGGGTTTAAAGTAATGAGACAAGTGTAGTCCATCCTGCTAAATGTTTGTATCCTTTAGATCCCAAAGGGCATGTCGGTGTTTGGGTGTGCCATATTAATGATTTATATTTATAGGCTTGCGATAGGACAGTGCACTGTAAAATAGTCTGCTGGTGGAATTGCAAGTTGTGGCTGCCAAGTTCAGAGCTGAAGGTGCTCATAGGTTTTGTTACAGTGTGGTACCTCTTGCATGTTGTTCTTTAGTGTTTGCTTCTGTGGTTTGTGGGCCTCGTATCTTGGAGCTTCTCATCTTAGCCCGTATGTGTGCAGCGGTGCAATACTGCCCTGGTTTTGGCTGGGACAGAGTTAACTTTCCTCATAGTGGCTAGTAAGAGGCTGTGTTTTGGATTTGTGCTGAAAAGGACTGGCAGCAACTGTGAACACCGAGACAAATGTAAAGATTTTTCCATGTCACTTGTAATTTAAATGTTGGGTGTGATTCTCACAGCAGATAACTTCACAGAGTTTTTCTGCTGGTAGGACTTCCTTGGGATGTAGATTTATGTACGGTGAGGTGTGTATTTGTAGGAAAGTGCTTAGTAGATTGAAACTGTTGGGTGTTTCCTCCTTTCCCGTTTTCTTTATCTCAACAACGAAGCACAAAGATTATGCCAGAGGGTGTTTGACAGAGTGGCAACCTGAACTTGGACCTCTGTAATCCCAGTTCAGTGTCTCAGGGGATGGTTTTTCTGGTTAGATGTTGTTCTAAATTTCTTCAGTCATCAGTTTCTGGAGCCAGATTTGCTTACCAGAAAGCAGCTACTCAATCTTTGCCTTTAGAAAGCTGAAGTGAGAAATTGGTCCTTATCAGACATAAGTATAAAAAAAAAAAGAGGGGAGAGGGAATTTTTGCTATTTGTACTGCAGTTCTGAACTCTCCAGGTGTCTTTTCTGTTGCCAGTCATTATGTGTGCAGATTTCAACTGAAACACAACTGTTAGTGACAAACTAAATTATGTAAAGGCACCTCTAGGCACAACTCTTTGACTTGGTTTTTTGGAGGGTTTTTCTTTGGTTAATTTACACTAAAATAAAAAAATAGTGTGGTCCTGTCTGTACTTATAGGAAAGACTTGTCCTGTGAAGGAAGGCAGGTACGCTTGGTTCAAAACGGCTCCGTGCACAGATGTCGGGTAGCTGTGACAATGTGGGGCTTTGGCAGGTAGCAGTAGAACACATCTTGGCTGGATGTGGCTGTGGAAAGGCAGAATATCTCGACAAGAGGCAAGCCTGGGGAATGGGGAAGCCTCCATGGAGGGGGCTGAATGCCCGTAAGTACACAGAGCATCAGGAGAATTGACTGGAAGAGCTGAGTTCTCACTTGATTTTGGTCTGGAAGCGTAAGATGGTCTTGGATAAAGTTGCTGAGTTGAAGACTTGTCAGATGGTGAAAAAGGGTTTTCCTTCTTTAGTTGCATCCAGTAGCCATCAGAACTTGACGTATTTGCAGCTCAAAGTGTTGATGTGAGGAAGAGGAGCTAGAACTAGCTGGAGCTGTGTTCAGCTTCCTATCTGATATTGCTGTCGTAGGAAGGGCTCTGACAGGAAATTTGTCTCCTTGAGCAATGCAGAGCAGCAAGTGACTTGGAGTATGACTCTTACTGTATAGAATTATTTCCTCATATGGTTACCCTTTCTTTCCCAAGGTATCATTGAAAGACATGAAATGCCTATGGAGAAAGAAATTGCCCATCTGCATGGAGCAGACTTTGAATTCTCTGACATATTCTACTTCTGCAGAAAAGGGTTTGAAGCTATTGTGGAAGATGAAGTCACACAACGGTTTTCCTCTGAAGAGCTCGTCTCCTGGAATCTCCTCACAAGGACTAATGTGAACTTCCACTACATCAGCCTGAGGCTGACGGTTGTGTGGGGCATTGGGGTGATAGTGCGGTACTGCTTCCTGCTGCCCCTACGGTAAGCTTGGAGGTGCTGAGGGATTTTGGCAGTCTGGGAACATGTGAATGTGTGTTGTCTTGGGAAATATCATCTCAGCTTTTTAAACTCAAAAGCAGCTTTAGCTGATACAGAGGGTGAATAGGCTTAAACTCTCCTTTGGATGGTTAAGAAGCCATTCAGAACACTTTTATCTTGCCATTTACTGAGGAGAGTAGATTAGGGCTAGCAGTCATCTTTTCTGTGAATGCTTCACCGAAGTTGTGTATTGGCAATGGAAGTTGGGCAAGCTCTAAAGCTCCATGTTAAACCCTGATGCTGTATGCATTGGGGTAGCTGAATCTGCTGCCTTTGAGCAGATTTTGGTTTTGAGCAATGTGTCAGGGAATTATTGAGTTAGAGAACTGGATATGTCAAGTATCTGAGGAATAATTGAATTCCTACAGTCCCTTTACATTTGGGCCCCTCACCACAAGAAGGACATGGAGGGGCTGGAGCAGGTCCAGAGAAGGGCAACGGAGCTGGGGAAGGGTCTGGAGCACAGGTCTGATGAGGAGCAGCTGAGGGAGCTGGGGGGGTTTAGTCTGGAAAAGAGGAGGCTGAGAGGAGACCTCATCACTCTCTACAGCTGCCTGAAAGGAGGGTGCAGTGAGGGGGGTGCTGGGCTCTGCTCTAAAGGAACAAGTGATGGGACAAGAGGAAACGGCCTCAAGTTGCACCAGGGAAGGTTTAGGCTGGATATTAGGAAAAGTTTCTTCACTGCAAGAGTGATGAGGCATTGGAACAGGCTGCCCAGGGCAGTGGGGGAGTCACCATCCCTGGAGGGGTCAAGAAACGTGTCGATGTGGTGCTTGGGGACATGGGTTAGTGGGTTGGGTGGGGTTGGGTTGATGGTTGGACTTGGTGATCCTTGGGGTCTTTGCCAACCTGAATGATTCTATGATTCTGATTGTGATTCTATGAAAATGAACAAAAGTACTTATTTTGATTTAATGTCTGTTTTGACCATAGCTTTACCCTTGCTGCCATTGGGATTACCTCAATGATTGTGGGGACAACAATGGTAGGACAGCTGCCAAACAGCAGGTAGGTATGGTGTGTGAGGGATGAACTTGCCAAGTTGAGTCAGTGCAAACAGCTCAAGATTAAGACTGGACAGATTTTACAAGTGATAGAGTACTGATGGTCCTCTTCAAACTTTTTGGCCTTGCTTTTGGTGATATTTTGAACTCGGACTAAGGTTGGCTTCTTGCCAGGCTTGCCACTGTAGTTGGTGATTTCTAATGGGCTCTTCTTGCTGTCATGAGAGACTCAAAGGCAGCATGGCAGAGAAGATAATAGTTCTGGAATAAAAAATTACCTAGTGAGGAGATGACAGCCTTGCCTAGGTAAATGAGACCAAGGGTATGACATGTCTTGGCTGAGCTGCTGTAGCAAGTGAGTGGTAGAGCTGGGAATATTCTTCTGTGCTCCAGAGTCCCAGGAAAATATTTCCGCCCTGAGTTGTGTTGAGTAGGCTGGAGAATATTTTGGGTCTATCTAGCTGCTTTCCAGGATGCTCCAATGCCTGTGATTTCTTTCAGTGTGAAAAACTATCTGAGTGAAGTGGTCCACCTCACGTGCTCCCGGATCCTTGTCAGAGCTCTGTCTGGTACCATCCATTACCATAACAAGTGAGTAAGCCGACGTTGTGATAGCAAAAGTGTGTGTACACTTCTCCATGTGCGAGTATCCCATTTGAAACGGGGCAGCTCTTTCCTGATCTGCAGGTTAACATCACACTAGATGCTGCCTTACCTGACAGCTGTATGGGAACTGGTGTGTGTAAGGTGGTGCTTAGTGCATTTTGTCTTAACAAAAATTTTTGTAATTGCAGGGAAAACAAACCCCAGAAAGGAGGAATTTGTGTTGCCAACCACACATCACCGATAGATGCGATCATTTTGACAAATGATGGATGCTATGCAATGGTATGGGGAGATCTGTGATGACCACAGCAGAGGGAGAAGCTGCCAGGAGAGGGAAAGACTACAGGGTATTGGTTGTGGGGTTAAATTTTACAGTAGCGATGTTAACTTGAGCACTAGACAGTGGGGAAAAGTATAAATTGTTTTGAAGTTGGACTAGAAATTAGATGCTGGTGAAGTTGTCCTGGCAGTGTCAATGCTAGGCTCTTCATCTGGTGAAATACTTGAGATACACTTCCATGCATGCATCTAGATCCTTTCAAGTAAATGCATTTTGATAGTTTCTGTGGGCACTGCCCAAACCTCATTTGCAGTTTCAAATATGTTTGCTTAGTTTTTTTTAAGGGGCTGCAGAAGAGAAAGTTGTGCTTTTTGGGTGTCTCATGTGCTCATGTGTCTTCTTGGGCTTGCAGGTTGGCCAGGTTCACGGTGGACTGATGGGAGTTATTCAGAGAGCCACGGTCAAGGCCTGTCCTCACGTCTGGTTTGAACGCTCGGAAATCAAAGACCGCCATCTAGTGACAAAAAGGTGAGGCGTGGGTGTGGAATCCCCAAAGAGTCATTGAACAATCACAAACCCACATGAGGAATGAAAGCTTTGGAAAGACAGAAGCCCAAGAAGCTGAGGTTGCAATGGGAGACAGGGAACTTGGATCCTTGGGATCCTGGGAGGACAATAGGCCGACTTGTGAAAACAACTTTTTTTGGTGGGGGCCAATTCTAGTTGGCTTATTCCAAATGGTGACTGCTTCTTATAAATGCTAATCCCAGGGATAAGAATTCCATCATTCAGAATGACCTGATGATGGTTGCTTGTTGGGCTTTGGTACAGTAGACTGTGGTCAAAATGTCAGCTTCCCAGGTCACCAAGGAAGCCTTGAAAAGTTTATACAGGGTGAAACAGTTTAGACCAAAGGTTCTGGTAAGGTCTGGATTGCAGCAGGCTGTCACAAACCGTGTCATTTGGGTAGCCATCAGCATAATAACTAATACCTGATGAATTCAGATACACATTTTTGGAGGGATGTCAAGATACTTCAAGTTCTGGGACTTTCTGTTGAAGAAAAATGCTGATGAAGAAAAGAACTTTCTGTGGCATGAACTGTCTCAACTTCATTTGAAATGGGGAGCCACTAGAAATAATAAGCTTTGCTTATTTGCGTGCGGGGAAGAATGTGTTTAATTATGAAACTGAGCTGCTAACAAAGTTTTCTGCAGCATATCACCAAAGGCATACCCATGAACGCTGTAGCACAGTGATAGAAATTCTTCCTAATTTTGAAAGAACTTGTAGGTTAATTTTGACAGGTTAACTTCACCACCTTGTTGGGCTCTGTGCAGCAGGACAGCTTTGTCAGGTCATCCAAGTGTTATTCAAGTGGTGTGAGCTGTAGGCATTTAGGAGTTTGGTTTTTAAGAAATCTGCTGTTAAGTAGGCAGAGCCTGGATGGACCACTGCACGCAACTTTTTTTTTCTTCCAAGTTTAGTTGATCAGAGTCAGTTGGACTGACTTAATGGCATACATTTGCTGGCTTCCCTGACAGTCATTAATAAAATAATATGCAGGAAAGAAAACAGGATGTTGCCTCAGTGTAATTCATGCGGGGCCTAAGGGATGGCTTGCACAAAACTTCAGCTCTGTCAGAAACAGAAAGGCAAGTACAAATTAGTGTTCAGTAAAATGTTTTGGTTTCCAACAAATGTATTATAAGCAAAGATACTTTTAGTGCATTTACCTGAGGAAAGGAGAGTGGAAAGGAGGTATTTTTTTAATCTTTCCTTCTGCTTCCACAGACTCAGGGAACATGTGGCAGATAAGAGCAAGCTCCCAATCTTAATTTTTCCAGAAGGTAAGAAGCTGAACTGCTCCTTCTCTTCATTCAGCATAGATGTCATCCCTATTCTCTTTTCATGGCTTCTGATGCTCAAATGTGTTTTTACCTCTAGCTTAGATTTTATTAGGGCTTTCCTGTTTTTCGTCTTTTAATATGAGATTACATGAAGACAACACAATACTGCCTCTGGCTGTTGGGTCTCCTGGCAGAAGCTGTAGGCGGAAGAACGGGAAGATTGTTTCTTTTGCCCTGTAAATATCAGTGCATTGTCCTACAGATCTAACCTCAGCCTTGTGCTTTTTGTCTCACATGCATCCTGGCTTTATTCAGGGAGTCAGTCACAACACAAAGAATGAAAGCAAGCAGGGGAAAGATGCCTAATATACCCCTAAAGGGTCTGCATTTGCTCCTCAGTGACTGGAAGACCTGTGTGTTGGTGTAGCATTGCTACTGAGATGTGTTAGGCTGTGTGAAGTAGTGACTTCAGTTTCTCTTTCGGACAGGTACCTGCATAAACAATACCTCTGTGATGATGTTCAAGAAGGGGAGCTTTGAAATAGGAGGAACAATCTATCCTGTTGCAATCAAAGTAAGTGGAAGTAGCTGGCTGCTGAAGTTCGAAGTTTGGGGTCTGTTTTTGTCAGGGTGGTAGGAAGCTGTCTCAGTACAGCTGCTAATGAAAGCACAGTATCTCTGGGAATTAGCCACCTGCTCTGGTTGACTCCTAGAGTATAAATAGCTGAAAGGAGAAAGTGAAGTCCTTAAGCCTATGGAGCCTGGCTGGTAAGACCTGGTGTGGTCAGCTTCTTCCTCCAGAAAGCTGGAGGGGAGGGAGATCCAGCTAGTCCTTCCCAGTGCTGAAGGGAAGAGCAGAAATAGCTCTTTTGGCTGTCGGGGCAAATGGGTGATGTCTGCTGCTGGTTCTGAGATGTAATCACAAGCAGGACTAATAAACTGGGGCTAGTTTTTGTAAAGCCTCTTTCTAAGCAAACATGTCAGCTGTGGATTTTCTCTAACTCTGGCCTGTGACTGAAAGCAACCCTCTCAGATCTGAGACAGGCTGTAGTGCGCTGTGGGGAAAGGGTTTTATCACTTGTTTTTTGTGATCCCTTACAGTACGATCCTCAGTTTGGAGATGCATTCTGGAACAGCAGCAAATATAACATTGTGAGCTATCTGCTGCGAATAATGACCAGCTGGGCCATCGTTTGCAATGTGTGGTACATGCCACCGATGGTTAGAGAGGTAATCTAGCATCTGATTGATCATTATTTAAGAATCCGTGTCTGCAAGTGCTTCTTTCCACACTGTGCCTCAAACCCCCCTACCCACCCCGTGTCTCCAAATCAGAGTTTTATACTAGACTTTTGTTGGTGTTGACTATGTTTGGACTTAACTTTTCATGATGCAGCTTGGGTACCATCCACAGTGCATCAAACATGCAAAGGGCAGCAGTAAATATACTGCTGTTCACAGGAGCAGTGCTGTTAATGTTCCATCCCCTTGGAGCAAAACTTTCCATTAGCTTCAACGCTTTAGAGGAACAATGAAGTAAATTATTATCGCGTTGAACGTCAGATTGTGTTGGCCTGATAAGGGATGGATTGTTTGGCAGTGAGCTGATTTGATGAGGCAGCAGATGAGAAATGTTATGGAAGTCTGTTTCAATTCACTTCTTTCTGCTTTGGTTCTATTGAATTTATGACTCTTGAAGGAAGGCGAAGATGCTGTTCAGTTTGCCAACAGAGTGAGATCAGCCATTGCTCGCCAAGGAGGACTGACCGAACTGCCCTGGTGAGTGATGCCATCCTTGTTAGACTTGGCAAGACTGTCTGTTGTTAGACTTTGGGAGGCGCTTCCTCCCTTAGCTTTGTGACAGATGATGTTTAACGTAACTTTACTCCACTCAGGAGAAAACGAGAGAGTAACTTCATGTATGTGTATGTGAAAGTAAAAAAAACCAAAAACTCTCTGCTCTTTCTCATGTCCTAACTCAGTAAGAAGTAGCCTAATGCCTAGATTTCATAGGACTGGATGAAACAAACTTGAGAGCAAGATTCTGATAAAGAGAATGGGCAGATTCAGCTCTGGGGCCCAGCTGGCCCTCTGCATGATGTAAGGCAGTTGACTGTGGCTCTACAGTCTAGGGAAATAGAATCCCAGATTGGCAAAGAATTCTATGGTAGGTGCAACATATTATCCACATAAGTAGACTGCTTTAATGGGCTAAACTCAAAATTTGGTCTGTATAAGCATTATGGCTTAAGGTAAATGTTTTAATAAATATGCTTAAACCTTGATGTAGAAGTTCGGAAGAAAAGCCTTCTTAGAAATCTTTTAGGTTAAGACTCTAGAGTTGACTAATGTAGTTAATATAATATGTAGTTTGATGATTATAGCAGTAATGATTGTGATGGGTTACTTTTCTCTCTTGTTCGGTTCCAGGGATGGAGGTCTGAAACGGGCGAAAGTCAAAGACACTTTTAGAGAAGAACAGCAGAAAAACTACAGCAAGATGCTAGTGAGGAATGGATCAATAGGCAGTCTGTCTACAGGAACAGAGTCAGACTGAATGGTGATTCTGGAAAACTAATTTTGCACAACCAGCCTTAGCAGGAATAATGTTTTGGAATTTAAAGAAAAGAACAACCACAAAAACTGGAGCAACAAAATCCGTCATGTGTATGGCTGGGGCAGAGCCTGCCAAGGGCAGTGTCTCTGTTATCTCTTGCTCCCTTTTCACTCTTCTTGCTCCTCTGTCCCTCCTCATCTTCATGTGATGACACACTGCCGCTCCGGGTGTTCTTGAGCTGAATGTGTGGAGATTTAAGGGACAAAAGGCACGACAGTTTTTCTGAGTTAGTAAAGATGAAGGGAAGTACACTGAACATGCTGTCAGGACACTGGTTGTGAAGATACCTCTTGTTCATTGTACTTGGAAGCTTTAAACATGACAAAATTTTGTCTTTTTTTCCTATTGCTCACAGACTTTTAGTTGTAGATGACTTAAATAACATGTTTTAGGATACTGTCAGAACTGTAAGCTTGACTCTTTTGGTTAGGTTGCACCTGGATGTGCAAGGGGGGAAGAGAAGGAAAGGCTGCAGGCCCTAAAGGATAGGAAAGGAGCTGCCCTGCAAAAGCACAGCTCAAAGACCATGAGGAATTTGGTGGCCTTAATGTGGTATTGCCTTTATTTGAGAACTGCTGCCTGAGGGAGGATGAGGGGCAAGTCCTCCATCTCCCTGTCCACTGCTACCATCGAAATTGCTTTCTTGAGATCTGGAGCTGCGAAGGTAAGATACAGTAAGCAGGTGGATAACATAGGCAGATGAATTTCTACAAAGTGGGTTTTCAAGACTACCCTTCTGCAAAAATTGCTGCTAACGGCTTAAAGATCTCAAGAGAGTCACTCTAGAAACAGACTTTGCGTTGATCTGGGCTAGCAGTAGCTATCACAACTATAAACACAGGATCCATAAGTCACCTGTGATACAAGATGTGGCATGTTCAAATCTGCAATATATTGCTGTCTTAATGTAAAGAGAAATAAATTCTATATTTCTAATGGGTCTTGTGTGGCATTTATACTCTTCTCTAAATGTCTGTAAATAAAAAAGTTGTACTTCCTGAAAACCTAGAATTACAGTCATGGAAACTTCAGTTACTGTGACATAAAGGACCAATTTTAGTTGAGCTCTTACCTGATTTCTAACCTGACTTTTCTGCTTCCCCTCTGCTTCAGACTTGAAGGAACATACCTGGCTCAGTGTTTCTGCTGTCTAGAGTAGGAGTGACTCATCATGCAGACTGAACTTGAAATTAGAACATGATGTCACGTCAGGGAGACTCAGCTAATGAATCTATAACTAACTGGAAAATGACTATGAGCTTCTAAATTAGTAACAAACTGAGTTCATTTGTAAGTAGCCTTTCCCTGTAGCAAAGATTTTCAACTTAATGCTGAAAAAAAAGACTCTTCCACAACTTCTAATCAAGTTTAAAATTCTGTTAGAAGGTAGCCTTCCAAGGATTCCTGATCTGTTTTCCATTATCCCTTTTACCTTTTTAAAAACATCCCTGCATGTATGCACGTGCATACACACATAAAATACAATTTAGATAAAACATGTAAAAAATATTATATTAAATACAGGTGCATATATATAAAATTTCTAAGGTGTAGATTATGAGGTATTCCTCTATAGATGGAACAAGAATTGTTTTGGTGATGGCCTAAATAGATGATTCCTAAGAATCTTAACAGTCAGCATATGGGCTGATGTCCCTCTGCTTCTTTACAGCTTTTGGAGTTGATCATCAGCGGCTGAACTACTGTGGGTTTTGAAATCTTACTGTGCTCCCTGTCATGTACAAATGTTTACAGCAACAGAATTGTGAGCTTTAGGAAAAGCGCCAAAGACTGCAGTTTGCTTCTTGCTTAGGGCAAAACTGGATTTTAAGACAAAATCAAAGGATGATGATGATAATAAGGTGATTAAAGTGACATTGTAATGAAGTGTCTGGCAAGTCAAATAGAGTTTTTTGACTTCTTTAGAATCTGTGACTTCAACAGATTTATAAATAGCCTCTACTGAACTCATTGTTAAATAAAATATGCCTTAATTTGGAGGGAGCTTACCAGGAAGACGTGTAGATGAACTGAGTGGCACTAGGGACTGCATGAGAAGGGGCATCACTTGATGAGTTTTAATTGCTGCATGAGTGCAGAGGATGTAGGTGAATGAATAAGCTGATGAAGTTTCTTGAACCTACCAACGCTCAACTTTTCTAAGCAAAATCTTTTCTGTTCTTTGACTCTATCCCTGGCAAGACTTGACAGGTTTTTGGTGTTGTAACCCCAGGTTCATCGTATATTGATGATTGAAGTGTTGTGTTCCGGGAGGCTGTTCTTTGAATGGTTTGGAAATTAGTATTAACTTTGGGGAACTCTTTACAGGGCAGCAATGTATGCCACAATGGCTAATAGCAGGAGGACAGTGAATAGAAGATATCATTTGGCTCAAGGGCAGTTAAGCTAATCTCTTCTTCCTCCTGCCTTTGGAAAGCTTTTTCTGTTTTTTCCTTTTCCCCTGACAGGCCTGTGAAATGTTGCAGCTAAATTGCGTTGGATCCATAAAGACAGCCGAAGAAATCCCTGCCGCAGTTGAACCTGAAGTCTTAGTTGCTAGTGCTGGGCATGTAAGAGCAATGATCCTTATTTAAGGACATAAGCATGTGTTATTTTTGTTTAGATTTAGAGGAAGACCTTTAAGTTTAGAGAAGGGGTGGTCTCTTTCGAGCTCCAACAAAACAGTTATGTTCCTCACTGGCTTTGGGCAAAAGAACAGGGAGTTGGTTTTAAAAATGGTGATGGAATCCAATTCAAATGTTATTAGTTCTTTTCCTATTGCTGCAATCTACATGCTCTTTCTACCTTGAGCACAGTGGGTATACCTAAGGGTTCTGTTTGTATGCTGTTAAGTTGCTCTGCCTCTAATACATTCGACATAAAATATATGCAGGCTGTCATTGTAGAAAATTCCTGCGTGAAATGAAGGAGACTGATGAAAGTCCTCAAATCCAAAAGTCTTTGGGAATGTGTTATGAAAACCTCAGTGTTGGCTCTGGAAGCTCCTGAGCCAAAATCTAAATTATGTTTTACTCTGAGATTTAAGGTACTTAAAAGTGTCCTTGTCCTCTTTATTACTGAATGGCTTGATAGAAGTTTCTGTCTACGATTTAGGTCTCTCCCCTCCTGGCCTCTAATTTTTCTGGTGTAACTTGTAGAAGACTATAAGCACCAGACTGGCAAATGTGCTGATATATTCCTGCTCTTCTTTTTTTGACTAGCATTTCTCAAGAGTTGGACAGTCCAGATACTATCCAATCTGCAAATTCTTGCTTCAGGAATGGAAAGGATTTTAAGCAATATTTAAGGTATTTAAAGAAAGAGCCAAAGAACACCCTAAAGACTCATAGCTAAGATGAAAGCAGACTTCAGCTAGGAAACCTTGCCCAAGGTACTAGTACTAATGCCCTTGAAGGATGTTTCTAGTTACTGATTGTTTTTGTGAATGTTGGACATTAAGTAGCTGTTGGATAACAAAAATTCTATCAGTACTAGCACTAAGGAAGCCTGATTTTGTATGTATTTGTGCCTAAACATAAACTGCAAGCTCTAATTGAGGTAGTGGTACAATATGATGTTTTGGCTGTGTGTTCCTCTGTTTAATGTCTGTTATTTTGTGTGAGAGGCCTGAATAAAATCTGTCCTTGGGCTGGCTGTGTTCATGAAACTGGTAGAGCTGTGTTGATAACTTTTAAAATTTGTTGGAAAGCAATTGACAAGTTCAGAGTTACTGGGGACACACAGCCTGGCACATAGCTGCCATGATGCTGCAAATTTCATTTTCTGTGGAGAACAACTTCAAAACCCAAAGAAGTTTTCAGAGAAGAGCCCAAGCTTGGTGGCTTGGTGCTCAAACGGCTGAGTTCTTCATGTCTACATGACTTCAGATTTAGTAAGGGGAAAAATGCACCCATATGCTACCTTGCTGGTGGTGCCTTTCTGGGATGGATGGGAAGAAGAGGCATGCGACATCTTGGGACAGTGAAGGCGTAAAGCTAGTTTCCATGAGTTGACTGCTTTACCTGTTCAGATTTCACCCCCAGATTACGTTGTCCTTGTTTGGAGGCACTTGTACTGTTAATGAAGACAAGTGAACCCTCCTGGCTTTGACTTCAGTGATGTAGGAGACTGTAGGCTGATGTCTTGCTAATTTTTATTGAGCGTTTTTTTATGCTGAGGGAGCAGCTCCTGCCCAGCTTCACATCATCGTTTCTGTACTGTTGCATTTTTTTTTTCAGTGATGTTTTGTATTACACACTAATCAGCCTTTCCAGACAATTATTGCACTGAGAAGGCTTTGTTTAAATGCCAACTAATCATATCCTTGAGCTTCTTTCAGGCCAGCCTGAATGACCACAGCTCTGTAGCTAAACAAATAGGTCTGTATGAAGCCTCATAAGCAGCAGGAGGTTTGAAACACTCCAGTCTCTGCCCTGATTTCAGGATGGTAGCTGAGAACAAAATGCTGAATTGTTCTGGGGCAGAAGGTACCAGGTTTGAGCATAGTTGGATGGATGTAGGCCAGTATGTGCTGCAGAATATGGGTCTGAACTCAGCCACGCGTGAGCATATGCCGTTGGACCAGGAGGCTGCTAAAAAGGCTTGGGGATTTTTTAATATTGATTTGGATGACAAACTAGTTGCTCAAGCATAACAGGGAGGGCAAACTCCTGATTTTGTCACAGCTGTGCTTTTTGGCACTGCTGCTCCTGATGAATGTGGCCATGCCATTACCAGCTCTGATTTGTTCCCATCCAGAATGCTTTTTTTTTGTTTCCCTGAAATGAACATCATAAACCAGGCAGAAATGTGACCTCAGGAGTCAAGATACAGACTCCAATGATTGTTCACTGTCTCCATCTTTTTATTAGATTTTCTGAGGCTGTTTTTTCCCCTGATTTGCTGGATAAAATCCATACAAATGAAATACAAGCACAGTCAGTAAATAATAATGAAAAGGTAAATTCATTTTACACAGAAGCCAGTGCAAGTAAGACATCATCTAGAATGATGGCGATTTTTTTTTTTGCACAGATCATGAAGCTATTACAGTCTTTCAAAATTAATATCTGGCTTTTAGGCTCTGTAACGGTTTGTGTGACCTCTTCTTACCCTTTGTCTATTAAGAAAAATGATACTGTGTTTAAATACAAGACACACACACAACATATGATGCAGCTCCATGGATAAGACTGCTACTTTTGTTAAATAGCATGAGATGGGCTCAGTTTTCCAAATTGCAGACTGGTGATGGGACCACCTTTGGGGCAGGGGGTTGTGGACTTGCCCCATGATGTGGTGAGGAGGCACAGAGAAATCTCCCTGGCCACTTCCTGCTTCTCTCCTGCAGGCCAGGCATGGCACAGGGGCAGAAACTCCGCTTTGCTTGCTGGAGGTAGCCAGGTTGCAGCTTCCGCGTCTCTGTGGTGGGAAGGGCCACCTGGCCACCTGGCTTGGACATCGCCCCACTGAATTCCAGGGTGCCATCAACGGCACGTGACTCTGTTGTGTCCTTCTGCCATGGGACTGCACAGCTTGTGGGCTGTATCCATTTTTTTTCCTCACCCACCAGATGATATTCCATGTGTATAACATGTCTTGGAGACCTAACTTTGTAGGGTTTTTAGTTTCAGAGAGGGTGTGGGAGATGAATAACACTGGATTTCTGTGAACTGCTCTGCCGTGCTATGGCTTGACTCTATTCCACCAGCATAACTTGGTTTGTTTTACTGGGGTTATGTCAGTTTAAAACAAGAATGCATCTGAGGAGTGAGGGTTTTGGCTATACCTTGAATACATGTCTTGTCTTAGTACTTAAACTTTTAAGTAAAAGCAAGTCACACAGAAATCTAAAGGAAATTTTCTTTGGCATCTTGAGGCTGTCACCTTAATCCAGACACATACTGAGTATGTTGCAGGAATGAGTCTTCCTTGCAAAGCAGCCCTGGCTTTGAGCTGATGACTGAAAGTTTACTGAGTTCTGTTGTTTGGTTGGTTGGTTTTCCCTAAGTTACATCCACATGCCGTGAATTGGCTCAGGGATAAAATAACCTTACCTTTTTACAAAACAGCAGAAATGTTCATGCTTTGGGTAGGGAGGAAGGCTTTTCGGATGAACTGGCGCTAGGATGAGACTTGTGCCTTTTACAAGTCTTTCTTGATGTTCTTGGGAGTTTCCAAGTAAAGTGTATTCTTACCAGTGCTGGTACTAGTTTTTTTTACCAGAGCACTTCCAACTACAGTTTGGAGCCCTGTGTCAGTGTCAGGCTGGCCGTGCCAAGACTTTCTGCTTCCAAAATGGCTTGTTGATGTGAGTTAGAGCTTTTCTGACCAGCGATGGGTTTTGTGTGTGCTTTGCTCGTCAGGACTTCCCACGTTTCTGTATTTTTTTACCATGAGTTTGTTGTAACCTAGTTCGTTTTTTTTTTTTTTGAGTGTTCTCTGGCTGTGCAATTTCATGCCTGATGTTTTTTTTCACAAGGAAGGCACAAGTTCTGTCCCTGAAGAATGATGCCTCTACTTTCAGTTTGGATTTTCTCATCTTGCTTGCCTGTGGGCTCTGCCTCCATTGCCATACAACAGCAAGTCACCGTCTCCTGCAATTGGTCACATTTTGCTGTAGAAGGACAATGAGATTGGCCTTGTGTTCTCCTCACTTCATCTTAGGATAATGGATCAGTCCAGATACTTGACAGCATTGCATAAATTGAGCGTGATGGAGTACAAACCCATGTAGGGACAGCACTAACACAAAACAACCCTTGCACAACATACTCTAATTTCTTTCCTTCATCTTGTGCAACGGTTCCACTTAATGATTGCACTGTGGAAGCTGGCTGCCTGGGCAAGGATTAATCCTTTCCAACAATTGCAATCAAACTTCCACTTGTGCTCTCGGCTCCTAATGCTGGGTGTGTGCTTAGGGGAAGGGATGGGAATTGAGAAGCATGGTCTCTTGTCAGCAGCAGAAATATCTTTCTTGTCTTGTGCAACAATAATAATTACAATACCTGTTGGGGAACGAGAAGAAGAATCTTGTTTAGGAGATAGTAAATCCCTAAATTAGCCAGGTGAAGAAACCAGTGATCAACTGAAGTCCCAAACACTTACCTGGGCTGGCTTAGGGTAAAAGCTAAACTTTTTGTTGGGGCTTTTGGGGAGGGGTTGGAGAGTGAGGGAGGGTACTTCAGTTTCTAGGATTGTTAAGTGCCTGCAGGGTATCAGATGCTGTCCTGGGATGCCTAAAAACCTTGCATCTTAATCTTCAGATGCCAGAAGATCTTTGGAAAATGTACCTAACATCTCGAGAAAGGTAGCACCCAAATTACCAATCCTAATAAATTCAGCGGGAGCACAGGCTTGGACTACAGGTAACATGTGAATTAAAAAGATGACATCACTGGGGAGCAAGTGCAGTCATGGCTTTTGAAATACCTTGCTGCTTGGGTAGTGTTCAAGCCAGACTGCATCCTTACTTTGTACCCATCTTGGTATCTTTTGGAGCTCTTTATCTCTTTAAGAAAACTCACGGGGACTTGATAATCCATGCTCTCTCAGGGCTAGCATTTCCAGTTCCGTAGATGTGTTGATTTCTGTTCCTGAAGTTATTTGAACAGGGTGTTCACTGCAGGATTTGCAGAGGCTTTCGAAGCACACCAAAAGGGTGGTTTGGCAAAAGGACTGAGGTTTGTACTCAGGGTTAAGATTGAGAGTTAACTTTAAACCCAAGTGGCTTCACTGTCATGTTAATATGTAGTTTAGAGAGAAGATAAAGGTTAGATGCATGTGTGTGCTCACTAGCAACTACTGACCAGCCCGTCTTATTTAACTGCCACTGCAGGTGCCATCTCCAGTTGCCAAGATTAAGGCATGCTGTTACTTTCTTTAAATTACTGTTAGCATTTTTATACAATAATCAGCCTCTGGCTTAACTACACTTCTGTCAAATTAATTTCACATCCTTTTAAACTGCATGTAATCCTCATTTTAGGTTCTTTTCATCTTCCAGCAGGATATTGGCAGCGAGCATCTGGCATTCTTAATATGTGTTTCTATATATATATGTAAAGGTTTCAAGTCCCACTTACTGATCTTTAATTCACACAGCCTAGAGTGGTTATAAACCCAAAATACTGTCAGAATCCATTGTCAAAATCTCAGACCGTGAACTATGTAGGTAAGTTTTACCACTTGGAATCCTCCATGTTTTGTGAAAAATGAATATGCCTTTGACATAAGTACTGTCATGTGCGTGGTGTAAAATGTTCAGGCTCCATTTTCACATCTTGCCTCATTGCTTGGCAAAAAGCTCCTGGAAACCTGCGTTACCTCGTGTTTTGATAGCACTCCGAAAGAAAACTCCCAAGTCATTGGGAGCATTGAGGTCCATTAGCAACTCTTCCTGCTCTTTAAATATACAAGTTTTGGGGATATGATTAATTGTAAATTTTTTCTTGAAAAAGATTAAAACAATTGCCTTTAATTTGGTAAAAAGAGATCCACATGCTTCCTGTGTGGCCTCAGGTTTATGCCAGTGATGTTGAGATTCCTAATTTGCACTGGAACCTCTCGAGGCTTTGGAGTAACAAAAAAAACCCAAAAAAACCCCAATCAACAAAAACAACAACAACAAAAACACACACAAAAACCCAACCCCAGTATTGTGTGCACCAGCCATCACCAGCTGGAATGTAACAGGGCAAAGATGGAATCTCTGTCAACGGGCCCATGGTTGAGGCTTGCACGGTGTTGTATTTTAGCCCCGTTTACATACGGCTGCCTTCCTCACAGCAAGTTATGTTCCTTCTGCCAATTCTCTGGGTTTGTTGCGGACTTGTTGCTCTCGTTTGGATTTTCCATCAGTAAGGCAGCCTTCCTCATCTTGTCTATTGTTATGTTCTGGCTGTTTGTGGAGCATCTTTTCCTGTAGGCTTGAAAAAAGAGAGCGAGATCAGTAAATAGATAAAGAATAAGGTTGCCACTGTTGTTCCTTAAGAAGATGGACTCTGTAGGGAGTAAAACTCTCAGCCATTAAGAAAATCGCTATTTGAATTGGTTATGACCCAGACAGAAAGCAGAAGAAATACATCCCAGGATATGACAGGAGAAGTGCTGTCTCAAGAATGCCCTTGATAGCCCTGAAAATTTTTTCGTGAGCGTATGATGACAATTCCAGCTGACCTCGTTACAGCTGACAGAATTCCCTTCCTGCAGTGTCTCAGCCAGCTTTCTAATTGTGTGCATTTGTGTGTGCGTCCTGAAATAAGAGTGGTTATTTCGCAGTATTCTCTTAGCAGAAAGGTAAAATAAACTCTCAAGGAGGCTATTATGCTGCTATTGAGCATCATGTTACTTTGCCAAAAGGTTTGCTCTTTGTTTTCAAGACTGTCTGAAGAGGATGCTCTTTATTACATATAGCAGCTTATAAAGTAACGAACAATTTGGGGTTTTCAGGGTTTGTTGTGGTTGTGGGGTTTTTTTTGTTTTTTTTGTTTTTTTTGTTTTTTTTTTTTTTTTTTTTTTTTTTTTTAGGTCAATTTGGGGTTTTCAGGGTTTGTTGTGGTTTTTTTTTTTTTTTTTGTTTTTTTTTTTTTTTTTTTTTTTTTGCTTTAAAGGTTACAGTTCTAATGCTTTCTGTTCTTGAAGTTAGAGATGTACAGTACTTAAATAGGAAGGAATTTTTTTTTTCCATGTGATCCACACAGTGCAAAAATGCTTATGTCCCAGTTTGGCATAGAAGTCAGTTACCTGCAGATATGCGAAGGCAGTGAGGGTCTTTGGAGGGTGTTTGGAGCAGCTGAACCCCCAGGTTCTCTTAGGTATGTGTCAAGATGTAGTGTTAAAAGCAGTAATGGTTTGTCTTCCATGCTTCAGTTACAGCATAATCATGTTCCTCTTCAAGGTGCTTAAAAAAAAAATCTAGCTATAATATGACTAATATAGAAATAAGAGGGAGGGAGAAAACCCCAAACACAAACCTCAAACACAGCCCAAAAGCCTTGGCTATGCTGTGGCATCAGAGTTTCAACACTGCAAGCAAAATTAGAGGCACCCTCACCTTGCAAAAGTTGCAGACTTCGTTTTAAGTCCTTCTGAAGCTGCTGTTTTGTAGTTCGCAGCAAGTCTTGGCATCGCTGACAGGTGTGGCAGTGAAGTAAATATTAGACCATAATTTTTAGGTAACCAGCAGAAGGATGAAGCTGTCTATCCAAGATGTATAAAGCCAAGAGTGAAGTCCCACTACGTGGGCAGAAAGCTGTTGCGCAGGAGGCTTTTGGCCAACAAACATACTGGATCTGTAGTCGGAGAACTGGGAAGCTCAGTCCCTGCAGGTGACCCTTTGAAAGGAATAATCCTGCCTTTTGGGAACAAACTATGGGAAAAGCAGTCAGGATGAACAGGAGCTGGGAAGGCCAGGCTTTTGTGGGTGTATGAAATGGGGTCCCGTGGTCTGGCAGGTGCATGCGTGCTGCAGGGGTGTGCTACAGTCACCATGTGCGTCAACACTCTCCTTGGCTGGGGTATGTGGAGCTGGGGAGCATTGGCTCCAATTTTTCTCCGTTGGAAAAAAAGGTTCAGCTCAGAACAGCTCATTGGGTCTCCAGACAGCTAAGGAGCATCCATTGCATGCATGAAAATTATAGCAAATTTTTAATTCATGTTTTGAATTTTCACAGGAAGGAGGACAGAGCTTTTTGAAGTGCTACAATTTTATTTTTGGTGTGGGAAAAGCAGGCTCAGATTAGAGTGGTGGCAGTCTGGGTGTAGGATACTGTTTGTGTTGGTAACCCAAAATCTGTTCTAGAGACCCAAAGCTCTCTGTTGTCATTTAAGAGGGCAAGATGTTTAATTGGTGTAGGTAGCAGCTGGATGAAATCCTTTCCTTGCGAGGCAATTATGTGCCCCTTAAACTGCCTTTTCTTCTTAATATAAGATCGTAGTAGAATCATTCAGGTTGGAAAAGATCTCAAGGATCATCAAGTCCAACTGTCAACCCAACCCCACCCAACCCACTAACCCATGTCCCGAAGCACCACATCTACACGTTTCTTGAACACCTCCATGATGAAAGGAGAGTAGTTTTCAGAAAGCTCAGTAGTTTTCTGCAAGTTTTGAGTTTTCTGAAAGCTCAGTTTTCTCTCACTTCGCATGCACCATTTCTTCTAGCTAGCCTCGAGTCTGCTTTGAGACACATCGGTGGGCTTTCTGCGTCTTAAATGACTGCGCAGGAAGCTGATGAAGATCTGCTGTTGGGCACATTTGGTCTCTGTTACTTCTGCATTCCCTTCCCATTGGAAAGGAGCTGGTGCTTTACAGCCCAGGCAGCTAGGGGCCAGCACCAGCTCACGTTTGCGTTTTTCCTGACAAGTGTCTTCCTCGGCAGTGCCCTAAGCAACAGCAGCTCATCTACACGGTGCACTATTTGCATACTCTAACGAGATGGGCTATAATTGGCCTTCATTGATTTTGTTTTCATTGAGCTAAAATAGAGTCACAGCTTCTTAGGCAAGAAGAGCTGATTGATTTGTGGTAGGATTCAGGACTATTCAGTTGAAGAAATAATTAATTATGTTCTTATTTAGTAATTGTCAGGGTCTAAGTTTGCTCTTACCTTTCAAGTAGACAGGGCTGAGTTTTATCTCTCAACTGAGTCTCTCCTTTTAAAGCTGGGAGAAGGTGACAACAATGCTCAACTTCTTTCTCTACCCCTTTATTAACAGGTTTTTTTTTTCTCTGCACTTATCCATATGCATGCAGTTCTTCTTCCGTGTTGTTAATTGATCAGCTTAATTCCCTGGCAGTTTTCTTTTAAACAATTCCAAGAAAACACCTTTTAAACCAAAAGTTGGAAAACAAAAGAAAAAACAATTGCTCACTTCAGAAAATGGATGGTAACATGCTGTTAATATTTTTTTTCTTTTTTTTTTTTTTTTTTGGAAGTGAAGCTCTTGCCCAAATGCAAAGCTTTCTTGTGTTGAGTAGGGATGCTGAAGAAATTCACCTGCATAGCTCCAGAGTTGGGGTGTGTTGACTGTGTGCTGTTCTATAATCCTAAAGTTGGAATAGTGGATATGTTCGTGTGCAAGTGAGTTATGATCTTGCTGAAACTGGAAGAGTACTTGTCCTTCCTTGTGCTTTTCTTACGAAGTATCCATTTAATTAAACGTTAGCACTGTGGCTGTGAGCAGGCAGTACTGGACGGCAGAGGCAGATTTTATGAGCTGCTTCCGTAGAGCTGAAAGCAAGGTTATAATGGCCACAGAGAGCAAAGTTAGCACTGTGAGAAGAGGTTTAGTGCATTTTCTCCTCTTCTTGTCTTGTGCTTGCAGCATAATATGGTGGCAACGTTTGCTAGAGCTTGTTAAGGTGGTGGATCTTATCACGAATATAATGTTAAATGCTAATAAATTGAGTCCAAGTGCTTTCTGTGCTGCTGCCAGGAATGCGGAGCTCAGTGAATACCTTGCACCAGGCAAGTAAATGACAAGAGGACCCCGTGGACAAACAACAGCCAAATGTAAGAGATGGTTCTTTGTAAGAAATTAGTTCTTAAATAGAAGGGTCTTCCGCTGGCTTCTCCAGATGAAGCCCCCTGACTCAATGGGTGCACTCAAGTGGACACAACTGCCGGTAGTAAGTGAGACACAACCCCTGAGTGGCTTAAGTCCTTTACAATACGTGAGTTGTAGGGGTGGGAAAACCAGAAGAGAGAACTACGGGAAAAAAATAATGGGGTAAGTTTGTGTTGGCCGCTGACTCTGAGCAAAGGGCCAAGTCTAGCTCTGAAGGGAACCACCTAGCACTTGCTGGGCAGGTGAAATCGAAGTGCATAGGCAATATCGGTGTTCAGATGGAAGAGGTGTCTCTAGACCCTTAGCTTGGATGTCTTCAGACGCAGTTTGCTCTAGGAATGCTACATCTTTGCGTGAGAGTTGGTGGAAATCTTATGGAAGCTGCCATGGAAAAACTGCAAAGTTCCTTTTCTTATGTGTTTTGCAGGAAATAAAAAATTGAATTTGGAAGGATCTTACCAAAAATACCATATTAGAACTCAACTGTGTTAAGATTTCTCCTTTCTTCCCCTTTAATTTCTAAGGAAAAGCAGGAGAAACACTTTGATACACAGAAAAATCTCCTTTCCACTCATCAGTTTCCTTCAAAAAATAATGAAAAGATAGAAAGTAGGTTCTGAGGTTTTATTTTTTAATTTTGGAAGCAATTTTTTTTTTTAATGAAAGATCTCTTATTTAGAAAAGTTGGACCAGATTTCTTTATCAGTTTGGGGAATATCACTCCTACTCATTTACATTTCCCAGATGTGAGCAGTCTTCTTTACTCCTCCTGTGTAGGAGCTCCCCGAGAGAGAGAGGGAATGGACTGGAGTCTTGAAACTGATGTCTGGGTGGACTTTGAATGGCATCGTGACATCATCATCTAACTTATTCTCTTTTTGGCAGTGGCTTTTGCTAAATAATACTCTGTGTTACTCTGGATGGTCCTGTTTTGAGAGCTTAAGGTCACAGGCTTCACCGCTTCCATAGTTTTTTTTCCTCTTCTCTTTATTCCTGACCTGTTTTAGGGAGCAGGGATATGTTGCATTACCTGTTTTTCTGCAGAATCTTCCTCTGCACAGTTGAGTTAACCCTTGTAAGGTACCATTTTATTAAAAAAGTGAATAGGTGCACCATACCATGTGGCAATTAAGCATCATTTTGTGTCTGAATGTTTTCTAGTAAGGAATTTACTTATGCATGTAAAAAAAATTCCTGTCGTTTATGCTGCAATCTTGCTATTTGTTCTGTATCAGAGTTTGCAGGTCAGATCATAGAATCCCAGGATGGTTTGGGTTGGAAGGGACCTTAGAGATCATCCAGTGCCCCCCCCTGCCATGGGCAGGGACACCTCCCACTAGCCCAGGTTGCTCAAAGCCTCATCCAGCCTGGCCTTGAACCCCTCCAGGGATGGGGCATCCACAGCTTCTCTGGGCAACCTGGGCCACTGCCTCACCCCCTGCACAGGAAAACATTTCCTCCTAATACCTCATCAAAATCTCATTTCAGGTAATTTCAGAGCAAGGAAGGCAGGAGCTGGGATATTTTGTACATGTGCTTTCTAGCTTGCATGCATCAGAAATCTGAAGGCATGTCCTACCTGCATTCTGTTCACCGAAGGCAGCTTTCTCCACTGAATATGCATCTGTTGGTTCAGATTTTTATGTATTTCTTCCTTGGGACAGAGGTAGACAGATGTTTTTACAGGTTATTTGGTTTTGTCAGTATTGTGAAATAAACCTGAATTCCGTATGCTCCGTAAGAGTTTTCCCTTTGCTTTCACTGAGAGCAGGCTGAAGTCTTAAACCTGTTTAAGATTAAACATGTGTTTATCAGCCTCGTAAACTCCATCTGTTTAAGGTGGACCAGAGCTTCCAAGACTTGTCAGGTCTTCTAGACTGATTGCTTTGAAAAATGAAGAATTTTCTCTGCTGATATGCTCTGGATAATGAATGATCAGCTCAGGAGAAGATGAGCACCCTGGGGGTTGTAAGTATTATTGGGCTGCCTACCTTGGAGCTTCAGCTGTTGCATTGTAGAGATAATGAATGATTAATTGATCTCATACTTTGTACTTAACTTAATTGGTAGCAGTGCTTTGGCTGCACTGGCTGCTGTGGCAGCACAGCCTTAGAGGATATTCCCAGAGTCAAAAATAAAAAAAACTGAAGGGGCATAGGACAAGGAACAGAAAGTGCCACCAATAAGCTTCCTTGCTGGTCCATGTAATTGTTGTGGGTAAAATGAGAGTGGGGGAGAGAGCTGTGAAAGGAGAGTACAGCAGGAACTGTCTGGAGAGCAGAGCTTGCCTTGCATCCTTCTTGCTTATCAGCTGAGACCTCTCTTTTCAGAAGAATGCAGAACTACGTTGGATGTCTGAGGCTGACCCGGATACCTCTCCTGGGTATCTGCTCCTTTACAAATGAATTTATTGCAGCAAGCTCCAGCTGCAAGTGCTTGTTACTGCTGTCGTACTATTTCCTCTTCCTGGCATTACTGCCTACATGTTCTGTGTCCTTGGCGGATTATTAAGCCCCATACTCCTGTGTTTCAAAGGGTGAGGTACAGAAATAAGTGGCTGTTTAAAAGAGGCAATCGGCCATGGAAAGTCCATTTTAGACATGAAGTTATTCACTGCTAGTGTTACCTTTGTTTGCAACCAGTAAATCCCTGTTTTCCGCCGCTGTTGGTGTGGTATGTAAAATAACTCGCCAGGTCTGAAGGGAGCACTGGCAGCTGTGCAGCTCTAATCTCGTGTGCGACGAGGGAGAGTCGCAATCACATTTTGTCTAACAGTCTGCCAGAAACCATCACACATTCATTTCACAAAGTGGAAGGAAAAAGTGCTGCAACTCCTCAATGTAAACCAGGGAACCAGCTGTAGGACTACATTGTCTCTCCTCCTTCCTGATGAAAGGAGAAAGGATCCTATAACGCCTCGCATCAGAATAAGATGCTGGAAGAGATGCTTTCTGGGTTATTCCACCTGCCATCTAGCCAGGTTGAACCTTCATCTCGATGGAGGTGGTGGCGGTCACATATAATGGTTAGAATTGTTCCCCTTGCTGAAATTTCTAGTTTGGAAAAAAGCTGAAGTAAAGCTATGCTTGAAAATGAAAATGTGGATATTAACGTTGTGGATAAATGGGTGGAATATGAACTTGCCAGTACTTGAGCAGTCTTCATGACCAGGGTACTGACTTGGACACAAACCTCTGGAACAAAGGAGTCCAGCTTTCCACCAGACAATAGCCCACTTTGGGAAAGGACAGACGTCTGTCATTAGTGGCTCAGAGATGTGAAATCCTCTTGGTGGGAAAAGAAGTTGATTTTCTCATGTTCTGTTTCTGATTTTGCGACTTAAAATAATTGCCAATATAAGAGTGGAAACGGATACAAATTAGTATGCTGGGGTGTTAAAAAATGGAGGTTATGTTAATCTTGCTACGAAGAGTCCATGTATGTTAATAATGATAAAATAAAGTTGCTCATTTATAATGATTGTGAGTAATGTTGACCTCCACAGCCCTTTCCATCCAGGTGCTCCAAAATGTTTGATGAACCTTTGAAAATCACAGCCAGACGAGGTAAGCAATTTTGTCTACCATAGGCAGTGGTGGGGGAAAATGAAATCTGGGGTAATAATGACTTGGCTTTGTGCACTGAAAGTTTTCAAGGTGTCCTGAGCAGAACTGAGATCTCTTGACTTGGTCTGGTGCGTGAAGATATATGTCCACTGACGTTGCTGGAAAGTGGCTCTCTTCTGCAACAAAATTTGGTAGCTCTGTACACTCCTCCTGCTGCTGTGGAGCAATTTCTTTATACTGTTTTTGGTAAGTGCGATGCCCCCACGAGATAGTGAGTATTGTGTGTTTCATAGCGATAATGTGTGAAAAATCTTTTAGGTTGGTTTCTAATTTGTTTCTACTTCAATTAACTTTGTTAACTGCATGTCTTGTCTCATAAAATGATGAACGCTTTCCAATTTATTGAAACAGTGGTTCTATAAAAGAACAATATGCTTGAGCAACTCTTTGTACTGATACATCATCATCAACCTTAGCGACGAGTGGGAGAGAGATAGGGCTGGTGTTGGCTCCATTGAAAACATTTGTAGATTTTATCTGGAACAGATTTTATTAAAATCACAACAAACTTTATAAAGCCCAATACACGCTTCATTAAGGCAACATTACCTTACAATTATGATTAATTAGATTAAACTTATGAAAGTGTGGTATTTCTTCAAATCAAAAGGGTGGCGGGGAAGAATGATGGATGATGAAAGAGGGTGATAAATGAAGAAAGCAGCTGAACTAAATTGAATGTGTATTCATCCGTTTGCACTTCATAACTAATGATAAATTGAGCATGTCACATTTAACAATACATGTCTGAGCTTAAGCACAGTCCCAGCTCCTGGACTCTAATGTCTTTTGTCAGGTAGCTGCGTTCAGAGGATGTGATATTTTGTTTGGAGAAACCTATGCAGTTCATTATCTATCTGTCCCCGCAGCTAAAATCACAAGTGAAAGCTCTTGCGCGCTCTCGAAATAAAATCACAGAAGTCTCAATTAGGATAGAGTTGTCTAGGAAGCAGGATCTGACCGTGAAGCGTTAATTCGACTCGAAAAGCAAGTGATGTATTGAAAATCGTGTGTTGTTGACAAGAATACAGTTTGGGATAATTGCAAACTTGAACAAGGCTGTGAGGGTCAGAGTCTAACTCCTGGGCTCACAGTCACTTGTTGTGCAGCCGCTTGAGAAAGATGCTGCTCAGCACCAGCCGAAATGTCTGAATTTGGCCTGAGAGACTTAAGGACTTGGTGTGGGCAATGCCTGGGTGCCTCGGGATGCTTTCCCAGGCCTGTGAACTCATGCCACATTTTCTTGTGGGTTGTCTGTTTTTTCCTTCTTCAGGTCAACCTAGAAAACAGTCTTCCTGATGGTAACCAGCAGTTCCGCTTCTGTTCTTGGTTGTAATAGGCATGAAGCGGGGTGACAGCGACGAGTGAGTACTAGGGAGGGGATCTCAATTTTATCATCGAAACCAAAACCATTTTATTCCTGGATCACCAAAAGCTTTGGTCAATATATCATACCAGAAATGTTGTTTTGGCTGACTTTGTTGTTCCATTCCTGTTCCAAAACTATTTGAACATTTTAGGCCAAACTCAGTGCCGATGGATGGAGCTGCTGAGCTACACCACAGAGGAATTTTGGGTGTGAGACGTTTAGTACTGCCAGGAAGAGTTCAGCTGTGATCCCACAAATCCTTGTCTGCTATAGGCCAAAGAGTGAGAAAAGGTGGTTGTATAGTTTTAAGGGGTAACAGGAAGCAATTGCAGAAGAGCTGAATGTATGAAATAGTTATGGTCCTCCAAAAAAAGAAAGAAAAAAAGGAAGAAAGTCCTGCATCTCTTATGGGTGTAAAGGGATAACGAATGCAAGTGGGGAGCTAAGCATGGGCATTGATGTTACATATAGCAGTAGCCAAAGAGT
>NW_010098853.1:39458-40226 GCF_000699245.1 Pterocles gutturalis
GGAAAGGGCGGTCTCTTGTCTTCCTCCGGTAATTAGGAGGCAGTTTCTTGATGGCTGCAAGACGTTGCTTTAGTGCAGGATCAGAGACTGGTTTTGCTCCCTGTGCTGTTCCTAAAATGTTATTATGTCCCCTGTTTGTGGTCAAGTCTCTTGACATGGACACAGAGCTGTTGGAGAGGGGCCAGAGGAGGCCACAGAGATGGTCAGAGGCTGGAGCAGCTCCCGTGCGAGGACAGGCTGAGAGAGTTGGGGGTGTGCAGCCTGGAGAAGAGAAGGCTCCGGGGAGACCTTAAAGCAGCTTCCAGTGCTGAAAGGGGGCTACAGGAGAGATGGGGGGGGACTCTGCATCAGGGGGTGGAGTGAGAGGATGAGGAGTAAGGGTTTTAAATTGAAAGAGGGTAGGTTTAGATTGCATATTAGGAAGAAATTTTTCACTGTGAGGGTGGTGAGGCGGTGGGCCAGGTTGCCCAGAGAAGCTGTGGATGCCCCATCCCTGGAGGGGTTCGAGGCCAGGCTGGATGAGGCTTTGGCACTGGATGGTCTCTAAGGTCTCTTCCAACCCAAACCCTTCTGTGTTTCTATGACATGGGAACTGCACTCTGTGCCCCATCCTTGTCTTGTGCTAAGAGCACACCTGTGGAGTTGGAATGACTCTAAGCCAAGAGTGGACCAACCTCATTTCTATATGGTGCTGCCTGTAGGACTGGATATTAAACAGGTTCTGGATAATTCAAGTCGAAAGTCACAGAATCACAGAATGTCAGAGAT
>NW_010098854.1:0-296 GCF_000699245.1 Pterocles gutturalis
CATCGGTGGTCACAGAAGGGACCTGGAGCCTTGCTGCAAGGTGGGGATGAGGATGGGCAGCGCCCAGGCTGGGTGGTCCCCAGGTGGCACATCCCATCCTTCATCACTGGCTTGGGGACCAGAGCACCCTCCAGCATCCCTGAAGCCTGGGCAAAAATCCCGGCAGTTTATAAGCCCCCAGGGAATGAATCTCCTCTTGCCAGTGGGAACCGTCCCCCATCCTGACCCCAAGCCCCCCATCCTGCCCGTGGTCTGTACCGCGACACCTCGATCCCATCACCTCCCCTTCCGCAGGC
>NW_010098854.1:308-574 GCF_000699245.1 Pterocles gutturalis
TTGATGCTGGACCCTGCCCATCCTTCCCTCCCGGCGTTCCCTGCCCACCCCATGGCCCCACCGCCTGCCCGCAAAGGGTTACGGCCAGCCTGGCTTGCTCCAATTCAGCCTTTCCAGCTGCTGCTCCTCTTTTTGTTGGGTTTTAATTATTTTTTGTAACAATGCTGGGTTACTTTATATTCCATGCGTTGGGCCCAGCTGGGGAATAGAAAGCGGGTCCAGGCTGGGAGCGCCCGACCCAAGGGCGAAGGATTCTGCAGCGTTTC
>NW_010098854.1:643-858 GCF_000699245.1 Pterocles gutturalis
AGGGGAGCCAGGACAGCCACCAGCACCCAGGGACCCACAGCTGGACTTCACTGGGGTCAGCCCCTCATTTGCTAATTGGTTGTGACAATTAGGCAGGAGCACCCAGGGGTCAGCACCCTTCTCAGAGTGTCCCCGCACCCAGCGGGGTCACCCCGGCTGAGGGCACCCAGAAGGATGGCACCAAGGAGGCAGTCCTGGAGGGGATGCCGGCGATG
>NW_010098854.1:948-1189 GCF_000699245.1 Pterocles gutturalis
ACTCCTCCTCTGCGGGGAGGAGGACAAAGGATGGAAGCGGCTGCCCCGTTGCAACACATCCCCGGCGAGCACAATGGAAATGCCATCCCCGTCTTGTGAAACAGGAACCTCATATGATCTCGCTGAGGGCTGGGGACACTCTTGTAGGTCTGAGCCTGACACTCCCCGGGCTCCGCTCTCCACCCGCAGGGGACAGGGACGGTGGGGACTCCCCCAGCGCATCCCTGCCCCGGCGAGGACC
>NW_010098854.1:1688-1903 GCF_000699245.1 Pterocles gutturalis
CCCCCCCTCCGCGGTCCACGGGCACCTCCTGCGCAGCCTTGCCGGCACCTGGAGCCCGCCAGCACCCGGCACCGCTGCCTCCCAGCTGGGTCCCGCACATGCACAGGGAGAAAAAAATATGAAAAAAAAAAAAAAAGAAAAAGAAAAAAAATAGCAAGGTTGCTGGTTTCCTCTCTGGAAAACAAGCGGGAGCACCGAGAAGGGCAGCAGTGGGG
>NW_010098855.1:0-743 GCF_000699245.1 Pterocles gutturalis
GCTCAGCTCTCCCATCCCACCCCCATTCCGGTGCCTGCCCCAGAGATCACATCGCCTTAGTTCAGAGGGGATAATGGGAGAAAACAGCCCGGAGATCCCTGCTCAGCCAAGCACCCGGGGACCATCCATATGCATTAAAAGCAAAATTGCAGCAAACGAAATGCAGAGAGTCCTGCAGCTCGGGGGCATCCGCTGGCCTTTCGTGTTCAGGACCGACGGAGCGTGTTCATCGCTATTCAGCAGCACGATGCGAGACCCTGGGAAAGCAGCGTTTACCTGCCCTGACGCTATTCCTCCTCAAACACGCTCCAAAAAAAGGCCGGACCCATGCATCTTTAACGGGAGCGCTAAATAACTCAGTCTGCTCGCTGTGATTTAATCCTAGTTGGGGAGGCTGAACAAGGAGGTGTCTTCTGCAGGGCGAAGCTTTCGCTCTCTGCCTTGAGTCATAAAATCAGAGGTGCCATTGGGGGGTTGCTGGTGATTCTGTAATCACCCCCCGATAACACTGCCATCCGAGTGTCAGCCCTGTTTCACCAGCAGAGCGGCGTTACGCATTTCCTTGGGACTGCAAAAATCTCTTAAAAGCCATCGCAGGCTTCGAGCAGCCCTGCTCCCACCCAGAAAGCGCCTGCCCTTACCGGAGCCTGCAAAGCCTGCACCAGCATCGCCCCAGTCTGCCCAGTGCTCGGGCAGTGGTGCAGGCAGGGGACCGGCAGTGGTGCAGGCAGGGAACAGGCAGT
>NW_010098856.1:0-1156 GCF_000699245.1 Pterocles gutturalis
GAGAGCTTGGCCACTCGGGGGGACAGCGCCCACCAGCCCCAGGCTGGTGTCCTTCTCCCCCTGTCCCAGCCTGGCCTCCTGCACGATGCGTCCCAGTCCTCCCTCACGCGCCCAAGACCCCAAATCTCTACCCAAGCCCACTCGGAGCCGGGTCGCCCCGTGGCGCGAACCCAGCCGGTGCTGGGGGTGCGGCCCCGACCCCAGCCCCGCCTCCCCCCGACCCCAGCCCAGCCTCCTGCACCCAGGGCTCCAGACCCCCAACCAGCCCATTCTGGGGCATCCTGGGGCTCCAAACCAGCCCGGGCTCCTTCGCCCGGGGCTTCAGACCCCAAACCAGCCTGGGCTGGTGCGTGGTGGACCTCAAAACCAACCAGGGTTCCTTCACCTGGGGCCTCAGACCCCAAACCAGCCTGGGCTGGTGCATGGTGGACCTCAAAACCAACCAAGTCGTCTTCACCCAGGGCTTCAGACCCCGAACCAGCCTGGGCTGCAGCACCCTGGGTCTCAAAACCGGCCAGGACTTCTTCGGCCGGGTCTTCAGACCCAAAACCAACCTGGGCTCCTTCTCCCCAATCTTCAGACCCAAAACCAACATGGGTTGGTGCACCCTGGGGTTCAAAACCAACCTGGGCTCCTTCGCCCGGGTCTTCAAGCCAGCCTGGGCTGCAGCACCATGGGTCTCAAAACCAACCAGGGCTCCTTCGCCCAGGTGTTCAGACCCCAAACCAGCCGGGACTACAGCTCTCTGGGTCTCAAAGCCAACCTGGGCTCTTTCACCCCCATCTCCAGACCCCAAACCACCATGGGCTGCAGCACCCCGGGTCACAAAACCCACCAGGTCACCTTCGCCCAGGGTTTCAGACCCAGAACCAGCCTGGACTGGGGGGTGTCCAGTCCGGCTTCACGCCCGCTGGCACTCAGACCCAAGCAGGCTTCGTGCGCCCAGGAGCTCAGCCCCAAAACCAGCCAGGCTTAACTCGCCCCAGCCTTCAGACCCAGTCCCAAACTGGTCTCCTGCGCCCCGGCCTCCAGAGCCAAGCTGGGCTGGTGCATCCCGGCCATTCCCGACCGGCTCTGGCGGGCCCGGGGCTCTCATCCCGCCCGGGTTTGGTCCGTCCTGGGCTCCAGGCTCAGCTCCAGCCGGGTTTAGCGCGGC
>NW_010098857.1:0-3500 GCF_000699245.1 Pterocles gutturalis
GGTAAAGCCATGTTGGTTGTCATCAATCATCTACTTGTTATCCATGTGCCTTGGCATAGATTTCAGGAGGATTTGCTCCATGATCTTGCCAGGCACAGAGGTGAGACTCACCGGCCTGTAGTTTCCCGGGTCTTCTTTATTTCCTTTTTTAAAAATGGGGGAAATAATCCAGCCAAGGTTAACCCACCACACTGAACTACAATAATATTTAAAATAATAATGATAATAATAGCAATGTATACAAATGTACAAATGAGTGACACACTGTAATACTGCTCACCACCTGATGACCAAGGCTCAGCCTGTTCCTGGCTAACAATCCTGGAGCAGGGAGAGTCCCAAAAGCTCTATCTCACAATGGGGACAGGAGCCCAAGTGTTTGAGAGACTGAGATGACCCTGAGAGAGAGGCGACCCAGAGGAGACAACCCAGAGCAAGGGACCACCTGGAGAGAGCAGACCTGGAAAGAAAGAGCACTTCCAGACAGATCCTCACCTACATACTGGGCATGACCTGCATGACATGGGATAGACTATTGGCCAATTTGAGTCTCAGTCCTAAACCTGAGGTCAAATCCCAGGATAATAATAGGGGCTGTGCTCCCTCCCAGCTTCTCCTGCACCCACAGACACTGGCACAGCAGAGACTGAAAAGTCCTTGACTGTTCTGGCAGCAACTATAACCATAAGAATGTTATCAATCTTCTTCTCAGCACAAATCCAAAACACAACCTCTTTGTAGCCACTATGAAGAAAGTTAACTCTGTCCCAGCTGAAACCAGGACAGATAGAAAAGAGAAAAGATAGAAAACAACAACAACAGAAAAAAAGACAGACCACATACTATTGGAATGTTGCAAATCTTTACAGCACATATGTTGTTCCAGAAGTGCTTTTCATTCAACTCAAAAGTAATGGATAAACTGTACATGGATATATGAAACCTTTCGCAACCTGAAAAGGATAATCAAGTCCATATAACTGGTGCTCTCTCTCTCTCTGTCAACTGTATATAAGAATTATAAACACTGACACTACAAGCCTTTTCTAGCTAAGAGTTGGTATATTTTCCTGAGATCCTTACAAAAAATAAGAATTTTCAACATACTCACCTGTTTGAGTTCCACGTTGTGTAATCCAAGGAAACTTTCTTGTGAAAAGAAATGCATGGACTTGTGGCTCAGAAGAAGCTTAAACTTATTTTCCAGGGATACACCCTAATCATGGTGCCAAGAGCTTTCCCTCCTGTCTCTTGAAACTGTATTACACAATTTAAGTGCATGCAAATACACGTAAGACTAATGTACTTTTCATTTGGTCATAAATAGACTAAATAGAATAAGAAGTAAGACCAACGCTGGAGCAGTAACAAAAAGGTTCAGCAATTAAAACTTGCAAAAACTTCATTGGAAAGTATCTCTGAAGGTCATTTACTCCTGTCAAACCAAGTGTAACTTCTTCCTGGACTAGATCGTGTCATCTGCAGGTTGTGATTATCAAGGTCTTGAATTCCTCCAAGGAAGGAGATTGGATCACATTTCTTCATAACCTGTTCTTTTTGCTGCAGTATTCTGCTGATGATTTTTTTTTTCCTCATGTCCAACCTAAATGCCCCAAGGTACAATTGTCCTTTGCCCTTTATTACATGTTTTGCTACTGAGGTGAGTTTGGTTCCGTTGTCTGTGCAACATCAGTCAAACAGCTATAGGTAGCTTTTAATTTGCCAGTGTTGTTGTTGGACTAAGGAAGTCAAACACCACAGCCTTTTCTTGTACTTCATGTGCTCTAGGTTCCAATTGTCTCAAGGGACCTCTGTTGGACCCACTCTAGTGTTATGATGACATTTATGATCTTTGAAAGTTTTCAGCAATCAGGGTTCCTGATGAAGGGGAAAATCCATCTGTTACTATCATATTCAAGGAGGGTAAGTAGGAGGATCTGGGGAACTACAGGTCAGTCAGCCAAACCTCAGTTCCTGGGAAGATTGTAGAATCATAGAATCAGAGAACAATTTAGGTTGGAAAAGATCCTTAAGATCATCAAGTCCAACTGTAAACCTAGCACTACCAAGTCCACCTTTAATCCACATCCTTAAGCACCACGTCTACACATCTTTTAAATACCTCCAGGTGTGGTGACTCATGACTCCACTGCTTCCCTGGGCAGCCTGTTCCAATGCTTGATAACCCTTTCAATTAAAAAATTCTTCCTAATATCCAATCTAAATCTCCCCTGGGGCAACTTGAAGATGTTTCCTCTCATCCTTTCACTTGCTACTTGGGAAAAGAGACCGACACCTACCTCATAACAACCTCCTTTCAGACAGCTGCAAAGAGCTATAAGATCTCCCCTCAGCCTCCTTTTCTCCACACTAAATGACCCCAGTTCCCTCAGACGGTCCTTATAAGTCTTGTTCTCTAGTCCCTTCACCAGCTTCTTCGGTCTTCTTTGGACACGCTCCAGCACCTCAATGTCTTCCTTGCAGTGAGAGGCCCAAAACTGAACATGGTATTTGAGGTGCAGTCTCACCAGGGCAAATCCTCTTGGAAACTATTTCAAAGAAAATCCTCTTGGAAGAAAGTGTTTAGGAACAGGTCAGTATGGATTTACCAAGTTCAAATCACACCAGAACAACCTGGTTGCCCTCTATCATGAGATGCCTTCCTGTGGGGACAGCAGTTGATATGACATTGAAAATGTTAACAAGGTCTTTGACAAAAACTCACATACTATTCTCGTAGCCCAGTTAGTGACATATGGTCTAGATAGTGAAATGTACAACAGCTGGTGGACTGCTGGATTCAAAGGGTTGGGGTGAAGTGCACATACAGAAAAATCTCAGATGATACTAAATTGGGGAATTTAGTGTTGATACACGGGAGAGTAGGACTGCTGTTCAGAGAGACATCATCAAGATGCAGAAATGGGCTGACAGGAATGTCACAAAATTCAGGAAAGGAAAATGCAAAGTTCTTCACCTGGGGACAAATAATTTGATGAACCAGTACAGACTGGAGGTCAACTGGCAAGAAAATGACTTTTCAGAAAAATGCTTCTTGTCTTGATGGATGACAAGTTGGACTTAAGCCAGCAGTGTACCTTTGGCAAAGGAGGTCAACTATATTGTGGGCAGTAGTAGCAAGAGAATAGACAGCAGGTGTAGGGGAGTGATCTTTCCCCTCCATTTGGCACATGTGAGACTGCATCTGGAGTGTTGTGTCCAGTTTGGGACCCTCCCATACAATTGGAATGAGTCCAATGGAGTACTGGAACTCAGGGGGCTGGAGCACATGATGCATGAGGAGAAGTTGTTACAGATGGATCTTTTTAGTGTTTAGAAGACTGAAGACCTTGTTGCTGTCTACAACTACCTAATTGGAGGATACGAAGATGACAGAGGTCTTAGCAATTCACAGTGATGGATTAAGAGGCAAGTTGTATCAAGGGAAATTTCTAATAGATACAAGGATTTTTTTTTTAATTTATTATTATTATTATTCT
>NW_010098858.1:0-12898 GCF_000699245.1 Pterocles gutturalis
TTATAACATTATATATATTATATATATTTCATAATGCCTACAGATGGGGCAAGACAGCTGGTACCTCCACCCCAGGGAGAGCTGAAGCACAGGACCAGCCCCCACAGGCACTGGGGAGCCTCCAAGGGAAGAGCCACCGGAGGGTGGATGCCGAAAAAGCCCTCCACGAGGAGCCACACATCAGAAGGCAGCCTCCCCAGCCCTGCTGCAACCAGCACTGCCTGTTGCTGCCTTCACTCGTGTGGTGAAACCCCTGGTACCCAGTCGAGCAGACAGAAAAAAAAAAAGCACTCAGCTAAAAAGTTGCCATCTCACTGTTCCAGGTGAGCACTGAGAAAAACATCCACATTATGGCCTCCAAGGAAGTTTCCTAGCTAAACTAGAGAACATCAGCCTAGATACTTGCAGTCCCAGCAGAAAGCAATCCTCTGCTCTCCTTTGTTAATTTTTGGGGGAGAGGCTGGGAAAGGGAAGTAGATGGATGGAGACAGAGGGACTGTGTGGCAGTTGGGCTGAAGCCATTTCACATTCACTTGCTCCTGCATCACAAGAAATCTGAAGTGGCACAGATTATTTTTGTCCCTCTTTTGTAGGTCACCTCTAATAGAAATGTTAATAATGCTTGCTATCTGTAGATCCAAAATCTTATATGGTAGCGCTGTAATTCACTGTCTTTATCAGCCTTCTTTAATGTATAATTTAATGCTTGTGTAACTATTTTGTTTGGGTATGGCTCTCAGAATTACGACTACAAAAAAAACTGTATGCTAGTTAACTGCTTTTTATGGAAAGCATTTCTTTCATGTTATTTTAAAACCATGAAGCCAGGGGAAGTATTTTATGGCCCACAGAACCTTGCAGGGTAGTTAATTTCAGTTTGAGCTGGTTTCTCTGCTATTTTAAAGGGTGCCATCAAGTTCATTGCTATTTCTCTTGGTTAGGAGCCAGCTGACTCTTCTGCAGTTGTGACACATCCTTGCGCCACTGTTATCGAAGCTAGGGGAAAATAGTAAACATGGGAGATGGACACTGCATTACCCTGTGCCAATGGAAGGAAGCAAGGAGGGTCTGCCTTGCTGTCCTGGGCAGCCACTACTTGAAATTAGGCACCAGAGATGCTGCATCCTTCTGATGGGCAGAAACCGTTTCAGCCTGCGAATATAGGTAAAAAAAAAAAAAAAAAAGATGGGGACAAGTCAGGTATCCCCTGTCACTGGGTCCCAACCCAGCTGTCCTGCCAGCTGGGTGCGGGGTGCCTGGCGAGCCAGGGCAGTCCCAAGAAAGACATTTTCTTTCTGCAGGCAGCAAATGGGTCTGGGTCACGTGTGTGCCATGGACTCAAAGGAGCATGAGGGCCTTCGCCATGTGCCTTAGCTTGGAGTAAGAGCTCTCTGCTTTAAAAGCAGTAATTGGGTGGTTAGCTGAGCCCTAGGCAAGCTTGAGTTATGCACTAAATATTCTGCCTTTTGTTTCATAATGAACTACTTTGTGCATCTAGCAAAGGGGCTATTTTCTTTTTTTTTTGGTCTTTTCTCTGCAGTTTGTTTCTAGACTACTTGTGGGGGTGTGTTGAAATCTTTGCCTTTTGCTTATGAGGTCAAGTACTTTAATCAGGAGCAAAAAAAAATTGCGTGCTTTAGTCCTAAATTCTCTGAGTGGCTGCCAAATATAATTAGAAACAAATGGCTTTATTCCATTCTCTCCAGGGGGAGAGCTTGCTTTGCCTGTCTGGTTTTTGGGGAGCTTGCAAACAAAACCACCACCAGAACAACCTGATGAAGCCCTGTGAGAGGAGGAGTGTGCCTTGCGCTCTCTGCGGAGGACAAGGGGTTTGGTCAGTGGTGCCTGGGGGGATGAGGCCCCGCCCCCCACCGTGTGCCTCTTTTGCCAGTGGCTCTGTATTTCCCCTCCACCCCTCCATTGCTACCGGAGAGCCGAGAGTGGAGGGGGCCAGGGCAGGGCACCGGCCCAGGAGAGCTGCACAGCTGTCCCCTGCCCGTGCAACTGCCCAGGCCATCCATGCCGAGATCCACAGTGCCTCGGTGGGAGCCAGAGTGGGGTTTGGACACCCATGTGCAGGACAGTCGAGGGGTTTAGCACTTGCTGGTCTCCCCATCCCAGAGCATCAGCAGCTGAACCCTGACTAGGTGCTCACATAACACATAAATGACAAGAGCTGAAGTCTGCGCCAAGCAATACCAGTCAGCACCGCTCCCTGCAGATACTCGCTTCATCTTTGCTTAAACACACTGGGACTGCCTGTAAAGTCAATTAAACTGTACTTAGGTGTATCCACAAACCACGCACAGTGTGACAGAAATGCAATAGTTTCACATCTGAGGGCATTTTACTCCTAAAGTGGTTTCCAGCAAGTTTTCACCCCTCCATCAGTGGGTCTGAGGGTGCCCTGTGGAAGCGCAGCACTGACCCAAGGGCCAGGCTCTCCCTGTGCTCTCGCCAGCCCTCACAGCTCCTGCGAGAAGCAGGGTGGTGCCCAGCCCTCCCCGCTGTTTGCCACAGTGACAGTGTTTGCTCACTCCTCAAACCGTGGTGCTTAAGATGGCACATTAATTAAGCAATCCTTTCCCCTGCCCTCCTGGCTCCCCATCAGCCAGCAGCACTCTGCTCCCCAGAACACCATCGGCCATGCAGGGAGACGACGGTCCCCCCACCTCCTGCCATAGGGTATGGGGACTTTCCCCCCGTCATGGCATGGGCTCCCACCATGTGCGTTATGTACGTTGGGTGTGTGCCGAGAGCCTTTGCCCTGCTCCCCGCCATGCAAACCGCTCCCTTCCCTGTGGTGCTTACCTCAGCCTCACCGCTGTGCCAGGCTCATGGCTTCCTGGCGTGAGGGAGGCCGCATCCAGCCCTGAGGACATGGCATTGCGAGCCGGCACTGCAGTTCCCGCCCCCTGGGAAAGCAGGCCCTCAATAAAGAGGGGACGTTGTTCACCCCCCGGTGTCTCCCAGCATGAGGGGGTGGTTTGCTGTGGGCACACACCAGCTGCTTCGACAGTTTTGGTGCCAAAATTTGCTCAAAGGGCATCTTTCTTCCTGCCTTGTAGAAGGGGAAGTTTGGCAGCATCATATCACAGCATGGCATTGCCCCAGGGGACGGCATCGCCTCACAGCATGGCGTTTCCTCATGGCACCCCTTCACAGCATGGCACCACCTCACAGAGTCACCTCACGGCATGGCACCACCTCACAGAATCACCTCATGGCATGGTACCACCTCACAGAGTCACCTCACGGCACGGTATCACCTCACAGAGTCACCTCACAGCGTGGCACCACCTCACAGAGTCACCTCACAGCATGGTATCACCTCACAGAGTCACCTCAGGGCACGGCATTGCCTCACAACATGGCATTTCCTTGTGGCACCTTCTCACAGCATGGCACCACCTCACAGCATCACCTCAGGGCACAGCATTTCCTCACAGCATCACCTCGGGGCATGGTGATGCCTCACAGCATGGTGTCACCTCATGGCACCATGTCACCTCACAGTGTCACCTCAAGGCACAGCGTTGCCCTGTGGCAGGGCCTGCGGCAGAGGAGGGGCGCCGGGGGGCCGGGCAGCCCACCACCACCACCACCACCCTGCAGGCCCCACACGTGCTCCGGGGGACAGCACTGCCTCAGGCATCAGCAGGAGATTTTTTTTTTTTCTTCCCTGAGTAAATTTCAGAACAAACTGAATCAAATTTGCAAGTTCTGTGTTTTCTGCCTCCCTTTCTTCAGGAAGACACCCATGTGTCCGACACCCCCAGCCACCTCCTTTCCCACCAGAGCAGCCCCAGCCGTGAGGGCTCAGGGAGGCACCGGGAGGTGGGAGGGCGAGGTTTGGCCCCAGCTGCGGGGCAGCATGGCTGGCACCAGTGCCCCAGCACCCCATGGGCCAGGCTTAGGGCTGGGAGTCAGGGTGACGGCCCTGAGACAGATAACTGGCTCATCAGCAGTTCGTTAAATGCTTTTGTGGTCACGGCTGAAGAAAAGCAGCTGTTGAAGCCATCACCTTTGTGAATTTGTCCAACCCAGTTTGTGAATATATCTGTCCCCAGTGGCCACCCTGCACGGACCCGGGGACAGGGGGACACCCCAGCCCAGCCTTTGCCTGTGACACGGGGGCTCATTCCCAGGTGAGACACTAGATGGAGCATCTGACATCGTGAATACACTTTTATTTTTAAAAAATCTCACAAAGGATAAATTGCAAAGCGAACTGAAAGCACAGAAGCTGCCTCGAGGGCGGGTGCCCGTGCGGGGGCAGGGGGGTACTGCCTGGGCCACAGCCACGGCCACAGCTTTCTCCTGCAAAAATGCAAACCTCAATGGCAGGGGTCCAGGCACACAGGAGGGAGACAGGGGATGCTTTGGTGGCCACTCCTTTCTTTTTCCTCGAGGCCATACAGCCCTCCCAGGTTTCTCTTCAGCTGGGGGGACAATATGCACCTCGGTTGTGAGCCTTCCCAAACTGGGGAAGGCAAAGATACAGGCTCCAGTTTTCTTGCTTGGGGAAGAACTGAAGGAGTCCGATATTCCTGGAAAGCCTGTCGGTGAGCGCTGCATTTCCCACAGCAACTACAGTGCAGGTGAGGATCTGTGTGTGAGCTCCCCCTCCCAGGAGCAGAAACTTTTTTAGCAGAAACTAAAGATGTTCCTGAAAACTTCTGGAGCAGAAACACCATAGGTGCAGCAGAGAGGGAGAGGAAGGGCCCTGTTCCCAACAGGTCGGGATTGCCATGGGGTTAGGGTCTGCCCTGAGAGGCTGCAGGGAGCTGCAGCTGCTGGCTGAGCATCTGCAACCAGCCACATGCCTGGCATCCGTCCAGGGCAGGGGATCCTGCCCCAGGACCTCCTTCTGCTTCCAGCCTCCTTTGCCCCTGCTGCTGGTGAGAGGCATGTGAAAGTCCTCACACCTGTTCCCGGACCACCCCCACCAGAAAGGTGGTGTGGGGCTGCATGGAGCTGCTCTATGCAGCTGTGCATGAGGACCAGGCGGGCATCACCCGGCTTCCCGTGGGCACACCCGGCCTGTGCACCAACACAGCCCCGTGGTGCTCAGCATCACTGTGCTGCTTCACGTGCATCCAACAGCCGCCTCTCCCCCTGAACTGGTATTTCCCCTGATTTCCCAGCACACATGAGAAATGCTTTTTTTTTTGAGATTTTCCCTGAACCACAAGACATATCTGGAAGCCTCATTTAACAGTGATGTCAACCCAGGCTGTGCTCGCCCGGCGGCAGCACTGTCAGGGGAGCAGCATCCCTGCTGCACGCCATGCTCCCGAAGCTCCCCACAGGCTGTGGGTTATGTCGCCAACAGCAGTGTGTACTGTAACCGCTCCCCAGCCTCAGCCTAGGGTCTTGTGCTGCCCTTGGAGGCGCCGAGAAGGAAAGAGCTCCCTGGGCGTCAGTAAGCACTGGTGCTGTGAACAGCCTCAGCCATGTGCGGTGCAGGTGGATGCATAAAGCAGCAGCAGCCCCTGGGACCACCACAGGCTCATGGCTTCAGCTCCCGGGACTCCCCCACCCCAGGACCACAGAGTTAAGCCATGATGTGGGATTACTGGGTGGCCCTGGCCACTGGGGAACGCACGCCTGCCCTGCTGCTGAGATGTGCCGGGTAAGGGCGGTACACCCGTCCTGACCTCCTCGCAAGCAAATGATTGACTCAGCCATGGAGACCAGGAGCATAACAGCACTATGATAGCACCCCTGCAACAACAGCTTTTCAAAGGGTCACCAGGCTTAGGGGGACGCTTTGGGCCTGTCATGGAACAGAGTACAAACTAATTTTACTTGGTGACTGTTCAGGATTATCAGCAAAATAACTAGCTAGCATCTGACTACAAAGTCTTTACTCATGGTCTGGGAAGAAGGCGATTTTCAGGTCCCAGCTCAAGTCAGCAGTACTGGCAGAAAAAAAATCCTGCTCTGAGACACAAATGGAGCAAATCTGCTACTGGAGCCACTGGTCAAGCATGGATGTTATCCCCTCAAGAGCTATTCCTACAGTCAGCCTGACCACACTTTAATGCGAGCACACTGCAAAAATAGAGGGGCACTGACTGAAGATCTTGTCTCTTCCTCCTTTAGGAAATTGCAAACTTCCATTTCTTTGATCTAATCATTTGCAGGAGGAGATATTTTCTCTAGAAAAGCCAATATAAGAGGGCTGAAAGGTCGGATGGGATAATACGTAATCCATTGCGATAAGGGCTGTTTACAGAATTATTAATCAAACACAAAAGGGAACAGATAGTAACATTTTTTATTAAATATTACAGTGGATCAAAAAGTACAAAATATCTTTTGTCTGCTATGTGATTGGGAAACTATTGGCACATAATACAGTATCAAAAGCATTAATAAGTACAATTTGGAAAACATACAAAAATTGAGTGTTTATAGTTGGCTCAGCTTTATCTGGTAGTGTTTAAACTAACACAAAGGTTACTCAATAACCTTTTAAATGGGAAACTATATAATATTACTGGGCCATTTTTATATATACAAATCATCACCTTACAGAGCATATAGGCTACATAACTTGAATCACAAAAAGTATACAATATTTACAACAAAAGAAAGTTAAAAAAGTATAAACAGCTAGTAGATTATGCTGCCATTATTAGAACCTATTTAAAACTGCAGGGCTGGGGGGAGAGGGGAGGAGGAGGAAGAGAACAAGTGAAGTATCAACCACATGTACAGCAAACACCGCAGGGAGCACTCATGGCAGTGCTGCCAACGCTGCCCGCCTCCCATCAGCGCAGCAAGTCCCATCGCTCATTAAAATCACGACAATAGCCAAACCGGACCAGATGTGACCTCGCTGACCACTGCAAAGGTGGGCACCAGCAGGGTGAGCAGCGAGGGGACCCCAGTGGTCGTCTCCAGAGGCGGCAGCCCCATGCCCCCTGCATGGGCAGAGGTGCTGCTAGGGGCAGGCACAGCACTCGCCTCCTGTGCCAGCTCCAGCGGCTGCCAACCCAACGTCTCTGCAGCTGGGACAAACCACTTCCCAGGCACCGACACACTGGGAAAACTTGTGTCAGGCAAGCACGCAGCCAAGTCAGACCTCCTGCAAAACGCTGGCTTGTTCCTGTCCAGCCTTGCTAGGGGTATGGATTTTACTGGGAGTCAGACCCTACTTCCCACGCGTTTTGCAAAGCCTGGCTCAGTGTGGCCAGAAGCTACACACGAGCTGTTTGCTGCCGGGCCTTTTCCTTTGAATCTCACAACCTTTAGCATCCCTAATGAATCCTGGACATTGTGCGCTTGAATTGCAACATTTCTTGGAACTGGCTCCTAGTAAATAGATTTATGACTCTATTGCCAATTAGATTCTACAGTTTCCTTTACAAACCTACCAATAACAACGGTTTGATTGCACAAAGAAAGGCTCGTGCAATTTCATTCAATAATAAGGCCCCTTGAACTCAAATAATGCAAACAAAGCCCCATTTAAGACAAAAAAAAAAAAAAAAAAAAAACTTTTCAGCTAATGGAGAATTCAACAGTCTTTTGAAAGATTTCCAAGATTTCTGTTAAGAGTTTTCAAACAAACAATGCACTGCTTCTGTTGGGGGTTTATGCTACCATTTCTTCTCCTTCACCCTAATGTTTTGCCCAGTGTATGAAGAGCTTCCCCAGCCAGCAGTAGCCAGTCTCCTTGCAGGGCAAGCGAGGAGCCTTCCTCCCCAATCCCCGCCCCCCAGCCCCGTGCTGCCTCAGCACAGCTCGGGAAAGGTTGCCATCAAACTCCAAACTCCAACAGCACGTAACCAAAAGGGAAATCGGACACTTTGCATAAACAAATGCACAACTCCAGGACACACAATCTAATCGAAACAAGAAAGAGAAGCATTTGCTTCACCAAACACACGACAAGTTTCTGCTTGCATTTGCTGCAGATTTTTATATTCTCTCCCCTTCCCCCTGCCCTCTTCCCCCCATTCCCAAGCCCCTGATTCTCATGTGATTCAGATCTAGTGCAACTTTACTGGAGATGTCCTCCCCACTGTGGCGTCTGCCCGGCTGAGCCTGCGGTTCTGTTTCCTGTACGGTTTGGTGAGCAGCGGGATGCTCTGCACTGGCACATCCATGTTCTAAGTTCTACTAGTCTGTTTATCGATCAATTAAATATAGTTTTACCACAGGAATATAAAGTATTTAATTGAAGAATCTGGATCTTTAACAGTAGATGAGTATATTATTCTGGTTTCCACCTTTGGATATTAAGTAGGATACATTATATATTGTATTTGGCTTCATATCACGGGAAAATTTAATGACATGCCTAGCATGCAAAGTGTTGCTTAGTAGTTTCCATTTTTCTTTTCATATCAATTACGCTGTCTTTGAACAGTAACTGAGATGGTTTGAATCACAACCAATTTTCACGTTGTAAAAAGCCTCCAAGTCACGCTTCGCTTTATCGATGTTTACGCTCAGCTGCGTGGTGGTGATGTCCTTCAAAGTGAATATACATCCATACGGCAGCTCTTCCATTAGGAAAACCTGGCCCCTCCATGCCCAGGCTTCCCACCTGCAAAAGGTCACCCAAAGAGAGGCTGAGATCCCCGCAGGGGTGTGGAAGGACCATCCTGACCACTGCACGCAGCCCTGTACCCATCCTACTGAGCCTGGCCGCTCACACGGCACAGGCCCCAAAAGCCTCCGATCCCAATCACCATTGGTGCCTGTCCTAACTTCTAAAATTCTAGACATTCTTGCAAACCACAAACGCGTTTTCTGGACTCCTTTGGCACCCAGCAGCTTGTGCCAGGGAGGTCTTGTTTTCTAGACCGTTTCTCTGGTAGACAGGAGGGTTTCACAGCCTAGGTAAGGTAAGCACAATGCTCAACAAATTCACAGACGACAATACAGGAAAGCAAAGCTCGGTGGGAGGGGAGAAGCAGTGTAAGAGCCATCGCAACAACAGGAGGGCAAGAGGTGCTCAGCACCGTGCAGGGGCAGACCGTGGGGAAAGGAACCTTGTTTCTGTCCTTGCACCATAACATCACCTACAGTATCTTTATAACCATTAAGATTAATCTGAACCAGTTGCTTCAGTTTGTAAACAGTAAATGTTACCACAAAAATGAAACAAAAACGCTGCTCAAATGTATAAAGAAACTGGAAAAATTACAAACATAAAAAAAAATTAGGACAGCCACAGCTTTTAAAAAAAGTTGCAGATAAAATGATACTGTTTAATTTAAAAATAAGAAACCCAAAACAAAAAAACAAACATAAAGAGCACAGAATATACTGGACAAACAAAACTATATAAATTATTGTGACCAAATGTGACACTGGTAGTTTATGAAGTGGATATGTACAGTCAAATTAAACAGTGTTTACTCTTCTGTTCTAATAGTGTTAAAATGAAAAATGTATTGCCATTTTACTATACATTGCATTGATTGAATCTTTGAAAGTCAGGAAAAGTTACCCCCAAAAAGCACATCCACTGATTGTACGGATTCTCATCCCACTTCTCCTTTCCAGGTTCATCTCGAGTCCTTGACTCATTTGCAACAACGCACGGCCTCTGGTCCTCGGCTCAGTGAAAGGCAAACGCAGCCCTCACCGGGATTTCAGTGAGCTCAGGACCGGGCCTGCATTTCCACGGCTCCCTTTCAACATTTGCTCTTACTATATGTGAGTCCTTTCAGAAAACACATACAAAATCCAATGATTTTTTTTCTTTCTTTTTTTTTTTTTTTGTTTGTTTGTTTGTTTGTTTTTTGCAAGGGCAGGGATAAGGGGTGCGGGGGCTGATGTGGCAGCCAGAATCAAAGAAGCAGTCTTATCTCCATCAAACTCCGAAGTGCTCTGCTGGGCAGGGTACGACTGTGTCCTGGTTGAGAAAAATACATATCGCTAAATCTGCAAGACATCGTCACAGGGGGAGGAATGTCGCTAACTTATGTTTTCTCCTCAGACCTTTTTTTTTGTGAGTGAAGGGTTTTACAGCTTTGTGCTGGGATGTACAGAGGACAGCTGGGAAGGTGGGAACGCGGCCTGAGGGTTTATAGCAGCTAAAGGATAAATGCTGCTATGCAAAAGGTCACCGTAAGAACTTCCTACAGGTGTAGCTGCAGCTAAGTGTCTGTACAGTTGCTGAGAGTTTGCAGGGGACGTGAGGAACTGTCTCTGCAACATGAAGGAGTGAAGAGCCAAAGGCTGCATTAGTGGGGAGAGCACGGTCTGATTTTTCAAGTACTGCAGGGGATGAGAATACCCGGGCGGGAGGTGATTGTTCAGCCCCGTGCACAGGCTTCCCGGATACAAGCCTGGGAAGATGGGGGCTGAGAGGGGAAATTTGTGGCTTTCCAGCATGCTGCCAGAATGGAGGCCATGCATCGGTTTGCTGCCTTCCCCCTCTGGGTCAGGAACCTTGTCTTTTGCCAGGGTCTCCTTTGGTAAGTGCAGAGGAGAGACAGCTCGGATTTTTTTTTCAGAAATGACTTTGTCCAAATCCTCCAGGCTCCGTTTCAAAGGCCGGGCAGCACACACGTTTTGAGGGCTTGTTCTGCGGCTAATGATAGGATACACCATCCCCTCCATCTTCCTCAGATTCTCCAGCCTCTGGGCCTGCTGCTTCCCAGACCTGTGGAGCAACTCGCTGTGTTTTTTTGGGCCTGTCATGGCCATGGGGGACACACGGCAAGCTTTCGGGTTACAGTCTAGGCTCACTGCCTGGCTGCTTGCAGCCTGGAATGGGGAGATACCTTTGCCTTCTTGCTGAGCCATGGATGAATGAGAGAGGCTGGAGCCCGGAGCCTTTGCAGTCTGTTTGTGTATGCTCTTTGGAAGACTCAAATCTGTTGGCTGATCATCTGAAGAGGCCTCCATTGCTGCCTTTTTTTCTTGTGGATGCAAAGATGGGCGATAATTTAAATTTAGTTTTTCTTGGTGTTTGTGTTGAGTAAAAGTAGAAATATTTTCAGACTCTCTGAACATGTCCCGGGGGAGGTACTTTGATGTCTGCTCATTATTAAGGTGGTGTTCTGTGTGCCTATAAAGGCTGTGCAGATGAGGTGATGAATAAAAATCTGCCAAGAAAGTGGGCACATGGGAGTGCTGCAGTGCCCTTTTCTCACTCATTTTGTCTTTGCAGTCCTGGATATCCGTCTTCGGTACATATGACTCGGCAAGAGAACTGAGGTGATGTTTTGAAAAATCACAGCGCTGAGGATCCGGTTTACTTAGCATGTCACGTTTGAAAATGTCATTAATCGATTTCCTTTCTTCCTTGGTTTTAAAACTCTGTACATGTTGTATCACTGAGGGCCTATTAATTGCTACAGGATCAGAATTAGGGGCATGGGGACCTTGCGATATGCTTGAGGACAGTTCATCTCTGCTATTCAGTTTCTTTTTGCTGATCAAAGGTGGAGGAGAACCATAAGCATAGCTACACGACAGGGCTGCCCCACTGACCTGCGACAGCAGCTTCTTCTTTGCCAGGGGCGACATGATGCCTGGATTACCTTTTGAGTAGAGCAGCGGTGTGTAACCGAAAGTGGGGTCATCGTTCATGGACCCAGGCAGCTCCTTTTCCTTGAACATGTCAAAGTTCTGGACCACCAGTACTTTGGGTGTTTGCTTTAGTGCATTGTGGATATCTTCGTTTCCCAGCTGGTCCACTTTCACAGTGCAGTTTGCGATGTAATCAGCCATCTCTGGCAATTTGTCATCTTCCACGTCATTCTGAGTGGGCAGCTGGACAGGGAAAGCTGTGAAGGGCATTTCTGGAGGTTCACTTTCTAAGCTGTCAGTAAAAGCTTTGTGTAGTCTTTGTTCAGGCTTTGTGTCTTCCATGGCATCTGCTGGGGGATGTAACCATTTCGTGACGGTGGCATCCAGCACGGTGTCTTCCTCTGGGGGCACAGATATACTTGAGAAAGAGGATGAGTGCTGAACCTCCTCCTTGTCTTTCTCACTATTTGTGCTGTTTTCTGTCAGGTCTGTCTTTTCCAGAAGCAGTGGCTGAGCTGTCTCTGGTAAAAGAGGTGGAGGGCCTTGCACAGGTTGTTTCATCTCTCCCGCTGTAGGATGTTCAGGGAAATTTTTCTGGTCTGCCGATTCTTGATTCTTCTCTTGTTCTGATGAAACCTAATAAAATGATGCAACAGACAGTAATAAGAATGTGGTGCATTTCAGCAGACTGTTCACAAGATCATACACAGTACACCGTTGGCTACTTTTAGAGAAGTACTTGTCAATCACCTTGCTGGAACGTGAAGGCTCTAACGCTAGTATCACATTTAAACAAAGAAATGTACCTCCTGGAAATATTAAGAAATACACCATCTCTGTCAGGGTCACAATAAGGCATTTCAAAACAGCAGATGTTTGTAACCTGCCAAGAGGCACCAATGGCTTGACCAGATAGCTAAATGCTGAGGTTTGTCTTTTAAAATTAATTAGGCGAATGCAGGAGAGTGGATTTCATAACACAAATTATAAGGCCATAGAAATTTCTCTGCTAGCCAATTTCACCTACGAAAACAACATGATTCACATGTTTTTTCTTACATAAAGTCTCTCCAGTGTAGCTATTTTAAAATTCAGCGATCACAGAGGAGATCATTCACACCCAGTTCTGCATTAAAGTGTGAAAATGATAGAAATGGCATACTAGGAATCCCTGTTGTAGGCAGCAAATCACTGCCACAGCTTAACTAGGACACACATTTTTTTATTAACGGATTAAAATGAAGTTGTCAACATTCAGTAAGTGTGTGTGCCTGCTATTACAAACATGGCTTTTATACGTTATCGTCAATGGGACCGCAGCTCTTTCTGCTCCCCCATTAATAAAGCTTGTGTGCACAATTCATGCTATTCATCCCATTATGTAGCCTGCTGA
>NW_010098858.1:12929-28030 GCF_000699245.1 Pterocles gutturalis
CAGAGGTCACCAGAGCGTCCCATCTACAATCCAGCTGACTGACAGCCCTTTTCAAAACTGCTGTCACTCTCCTCTGACATGTTGTGGTAGAAGACAGTCAAAAAACAGCAGTATTGTGTGAGCCCTTTATTATTATTGTTTTCTTTCCTTCTTTCTTGTAAAGATAAGACGCATCGAGAAAGTTATTATCTAAATGCTGCTTTATGGCTTGTCATAGGAGCGGGGCATCGGAGAAGGTCCTAACGAATCTAACCCTCTCAGAGATTTATTTTCTTCACAGCTGCTTTTAAATATTCCTGTCTGTTTGGTTGGCCTATTAGTTACAGTGTCTGTTAGTCATCTGAACTTCTTCTTTTTAAACTCATAGCTGCTTTTTGCAGCCAAATACCATCATTAGGTCCTTTACAAAGTACCATCGCTAGTCTCTTGAGCTTATAAAATTACAGGAAAATACCAGACAGATGAGCAAAGCAAGGAGGAGAAAAAAGAGAGAAATCATATTTAATAACTGTACATTCTGCTCTTTGTTTCTGTTAAGCAACATTTTGATTGAAGTTTCAGCTATTGTGAGGAAATGTGCAGTCTAAGGCTAATAGCACTTTGTCTGGTATCTCGTTACATTGACAATGTCATTGTGACGGCAGAAAAACAGTGAAGAGCACAAAAGCAAATGCAACCCTAATAAATTAAAGTTATATTCTCTCCCCGCATACTTCCCATGGTGTATGAGTTGAACACGCAATTGAGAGCACTGCACATTTGTAGCCTGATTACGCTTTTACAGCTCACAGCTACAGCCGGCTTCCAGGCCATGTGCAGAAATGGCTGACGGTGGCTTGGTTGGGGCCATGCCTACACATCTACCTATGTGGCTATGGAGGTTCCCTGTGAGCAGCACGCTACCACGGCTGTGCCCAGATCAGGGCTGTACCCCAATGTGGAGCCCAGCACAGGGCTCCACTGCTGGGGAACAGCTGGGGTGAGAGGGATATTCAGCCTTCTTCCTGGCTCCAGCAGACTTGTATTTCGCTCCACCTAAAGGAGCTGTATGTTTCCTTTCTGCTGGCCCTGGAAGGGCCACAGCCTGAGCATGGAGCCCTCCCTATGGCAGAGCACGGATTAGCTCTGCAAGTCTGCACCCACTCTGGGTGGAAGCATCTGCCCCTGCACTCCCCTTTGCTGCTCAGGCTTCATGTGACCACCTACCCGTACAGTGACCTGCATGAAGGCCGAGGTCCTTAATCACCCACCCTGACTGCACAGGGGCAGGACAACTCTTCCATCCCAGTCAGGGAGGAGACATTAATTCTTCTATAAAAAGTACCATTTTACAATAGGAAACCGCCATAATTGTACATTTGTATTGTCTCGTCTAGGCTCCCTACACTTACAATAAGCACAGCTTAAGAACTCTTCCTGCAAACCACACAAAAATAACTGCAGTTTAAGCAGCAGGAAGTTTGAGATAGGGAACAACAAAACCAAGGAAGTTGGAAGTTAAGGCTGATGCTCTGTTGCTGACTTGTTATGTTGTGCTTAGCGGTGGTGGTACAGATAGCATGTATTGCATCCTGCTGATCCAAGACCCCTCAATAAATAACCAAGCATGAAGGAATGGCAGGTGAAGGGACCACAAGCCTTCACTTTGCATCTCCTTGCTTTAGGCAGTTTGTGTTGCAGCCTTACAGTGACTGAAGCAGGTTTGTGCATACTCTCCTCTCTATGTATTTTTCATCGGAAGCAGAGGGGTTTTCCCCCAGCAGGGTTCCCTGCTTTAAAATTACAGTGCAAGAGAAAAAAAAAACCTCCCCTCTCTGTGGAGGGCTCTTACATTAGATATTAAAGGTACTTTTGATCAAGGCAATTTGGAACACAAATTCTGGTTTGGATGGGAGATGAAACTGTCCTTGTAAGCACAACTTAAAGAGGTAATGGGACATGAAAATCTAAATTTTTTGTTCTCAAACCTGGGTACACAAAGTCTCAGAAACATCTCTGTTTACCGGTCCTGCACTGTTTTTTTTTAAACAATGAAGAGGAGGATTGTTGGTAGCTGACTCAACACCAATTTCCAAACTGGTTTAGAAACAGGACTTCCATACCTGTCAGACAGCAATGGAGCAGTCTGCCGGGCACGTCATGTGCTTCAACATTCTCTAAATACTTACTTTCACTGCAATGCCTTGAAGGCTGCTGTGATCTGGCATACCGAGACAGGAAAAGCAACATCTTGTGGAGGAGTTGTGTGTGAGGAGCTTCACCACCTGGTTCACACAGGGCACAAGCAGGGCACAGAAGAGAGTGCGCAGGATGTGCAAAAGAAAGTCCTTCATTAACACTGGAGCAAAAGCCCCATTGATTTCATATCACTTCACAACACGTGAAACTTACTCTTATTTGTAGACAAATATGAATTCTACTGACCTATCTTACTCTGGGCTGTGAACATAAAATCTGTTCCACAAGAACTGTCATATGACTGCAGGTAACACAGTTCTACATGGAAACTGGGGCCTGCCCTAGTCTTTTAATCCAAAGAGAAATTTAGCATAACATGATAAAAATCCTGGGGAGCAATACATTTTTTGACAGACCTGCATACATCTGTGAGCATGGAAGGGCTGATCCAGAGGTTACCATTATAAAAATCAGCTGTGTCCAACAGTTACCACAGTATTACCAACAGTATTAGAGGTTCCCGCACCCTGTACTTAAATTAGGAAATAACTGTGGTAGTTGTGTGGTTTCCTTTTGGCAGCTGCTGTTCTTTTAGTGGTGACCACTGTATAATACAATGAGCAGAAATGGTACTTGTTACATCCAGCGCTTGGTCTTCTGCCATCACTGCTATGCAATACAGAACTGACTGGTTGCTGCTTGTAGCCCAACAAAATCCCAACACAGAGGTACCACAGCAACTGAACTTCCACTGCCCAGCAAACTCAAAGGCCAAAGGGTTGGAATTCTCCAGTTTAAATTATGTATTTTATCATTGGATTTCACATTATTAAAGCTGTAAATTTTTAATCGAAAAGTTAAAAAGCAGAAAAACAACCAACCTCAGATGCATCTTGGGGTTTCTGTGCATTATCTTTTTCCTTCTTGCTCTTTTGGTTTTCATATTTGATGCGTTTTGTTCCAGACACTTTTGTTTTTGCTTCACCCTCCTGGGAACTGTTATCCTGTTTTCGAGGTTTCACTGGAGGCAGTGGCTTATCTTCCTCTCCTTTAATAAATCTTTCATACGGCAGGATTAATCTAGGGGATTAAGGAACAAATAATTGATCAGGTTTTGCCATTCTACCAAAGAACAAAATGTATCTACTACAAGCAGTTTACTTAATAAATCCATTTTCTTCCATGCCATAAAAGCAACAGTGTAAACTCTACATCTACAAATCCAAGTATGATAAATCAATTTATTTGGCAAGATTATCATGTGGCGTAAATTCAGTGGAGCTGGAGTTTGTGTGGATCAGTCGTCAGTAGTACTGCAGTGGTTTATGCGGCTACACCGATTTGTACCAGATGAGGATATGAGCCACTATGTTTTAGACTGATTTAAAAAAACCCAAAACAACCCTTTATTTTTATTTTCCCCTCTCTACCCTAAAAAGCATGCAGCAAACCCCAGGAAAACACCTACAAGGCCACAGCCAACTTGATAACAGCCACACAGTTTCCAGGGTGGTGGTTCCCCTGCGTGTAAGGGCGAGTGCCAGGAACTCTGCAGAAGACAAGTAGGGCTGCAGGAAACCTACAGTGGCGGGCACAGCCCCAGCACGCTGCAGTCAGCACCAGCCCATGGCCACCCTTGCAACGCACCCACACAGTGACAGTCACCACACTCGCTGCCTTCACTGGTGGGTCTTTTTTAAGGAAGGAGGAGAGAGGAAAGGAGTTAAAGCGGAGGAATTTTTCACTGTGGAACTGTCCTCCACAAAGCCCATGAAATCACTTAAAAAAGCAAGGAAGAAACACAACAAATATCCTCCCCCAAAAGCATCAAACACATTGAGTTTTAATCTATCTGCTTTCCCTTTGCAATTCTTGATCTGAAAGGAAAAATAACTGATATAATTAAAAGGGATGGATTGCATTACAATCTCAGTTTCAACTTCGGTGATTAGTTTTTATAATGCATTTGGTATGATTAATGACTCACTGTGAGATTAATACAAGACTCAGTTTAAAAATATGAACTTTAATTCAGCAAACATAATTTGTTTAGGAAAAAAAAAGACAAGCTGACTCTATGAAGAAAATGTACTTTGCTTATAAACAACATAAATCTGTTCAAATACCAGGAATCCTTAATTATCTTTAATCTAAGACTCCAAGGCAGAAACCTCTTTGGTTCAGAAATTCGTTTGTTATCTTAGAATCAGTTTCTAAGCATGCAATTTTGATTTACATACTTAGATGTTCAAACACAGTTTGGGCTTAAGAGAGCAGAAATTAGATTGCTCATGATCATAATATTTTACATTTTAATAAAATACAACATAAATTATGTTAAAATATAAACCTAATTTATGCTATATTAGAAACAAAATTCATTAAGTGAGCATGCTCTGACATGGTATGTGCAAAGAGGCGTGAATAATACTTTGTAGCCCTGAATTTGGCAGGGCTCCAGTAATGAAGCTAAGCAGAGCCCACAGGGAATATTCATCTTCAGATCCCATTACAAACTGAGTTTAAACATGTTACAGCTGCTAAAACTGGAAACTGCTCCCTCTATGCAAACTTAGCAAAATAATACGTAGCTGCCAAATACCTGCTTCCCACTGTAATATTACAGTTAATGTTTATATAATAAAAAGCATAACTAAGCAGAATAAGAAAAAAATAATCTTGTTCATACTTGAGGCTGCTACATTTCATTCGCTAAGCGCAAATTTTGGTGAAAACACTGCTGCACAAAACGCTTTGGAATTCACTAGAGGCAAGGTTGGGTTTCGCACAGAGCAATGTCAAGGTCGCTCTGCCATGTGTTAAATATTTAAAATTGCTTTTAATAAAAACACATTTTATTACAATAATTGTTAGCACTGTGAGGAGAGTGTTTGGCTTTGTTTTGTTTCCATGGGAATGTGTCGCCCATTAAAAATCTACATATTCCATCCGTTAAGGTTTCAGATGCTGTCCTGTGCCCCATGGGAGACAGAGATGCTCCTGGCCCACGAGTCAGGCTGCCTATGAAAGATGCCGTGTGGTTAACCCTGCAGCTACGGCCAGGATAGGACCAAGGCCCGGGCCGACATGATTAATCACTGCTCGCGTGCTCTCTGCCGAGCCTTGTAGGGTAACGCGGGACACAAACTCCTCCTCCTCCTGCTGCACCTCACCAGAACTCATTAGCTTTGGCGCTAATTAGTAACCGTGGCTTAAATTTCCTTTTCTGATCTTAAGAGTTCACGTGGGAGTACAAGGTTTTCATTTTAGTTATTTTTCACTGAGCTCAGCAGTTGGCAGGATTACAGCAGTAAAAATACATTTCACATAGCCGGTCAAAGGCCCGGAGCCAGCGGCAGGAAATCTGGAATTAAATGTTTCGTGTATGGGGGAGGCGGCATGACTAAGGTAAAACTGAATCAAAACACAACGACCGCTTGTTCTAGGATTTTCCCCTCCCCATTTGAAACGAGGGCCGGCAGGCTGCCGTTCCCTGCCACCAGTGAGGGGGCTTTTTGGGGGCCAGGGCGGGTAGCTGGAGAGGAGTTGAGCAATGCCAACAATTGCCACTTCATGTAGAGATTTCCGTCAGTTGCAATTTTCACTGAATGTTTTTTCAGTTATCCTGTCATGGTACAACACAATTACCCACAGGATGTGATCTTATCATTTGATTATTAGAAGTTTTTATAGCGCAGAAGTAATAAACCTAATACAGCTCTCGGAACATGTAAGCAGCTGGCTCACATGCCATGAAAGCAGCCAGCTTAGCCAATTTAAGGTCAATATTGCCCAACACAGGAAGAATGTGATCTGCCGTTAGCCAAATAATTTAGCAGAATGTGACATGTCTGAAACCAACACAAGATTTTTTTTTTTTTTTGGTCAAACATTTGCAGCACAGGTAAGATTTAATCAATCTTTGTGCAAGGAGAGGTAAAGACGACATTAAAAAAAATGGATACCTCGAGTGTATCGCAGTTTGGAAACAACAACCATGTTTTCAGTTGCTTTGAACTGTGGCTGTATTTCACGGCGGGAGGAAGTATCAAAGTATTCACAAAAAAAGGAAAAGAGAGGGAATATTTTGTGGTCTAAAGAGTATTTACTTGTAAAGTCTGTGAGGAGACCAAATAAAAGGGTCTTTATCACGATCAAGATTCCAATATTAAGATTAATAAAATGTATTATTTATAAGTCAATTAACATAAATAGAATATGTAAGCACTAGTGTATTAAAAAATCTTTCCACAGGCAGCAGATTTTTAGCAGCATGAGGTTTGTTTTTTTTTTTTTTTTTTTTTTCCCCCTGGAATAATACAAGAATAACATTTTCCAGCCAAGAGCAGAAACAGTAGGGGAGTCTTTGCTATCACAGGGCTTCTTATTAAACTCAGTCACTGTGAAAAAACAGTCCCTTTTTTTTTTTTAAATAAAGACAACTTAAAATCAATACAAGTTAGATTAACAAATCAGTACTATACTAATCCTGATTTATTACAATCGGCAATATTAAGTTTAATCACATAGAAACTGTTACTCAAAAAAAGATTTTGCTTTACTAAATCCTGAATTAAATAATGGTACAGAGTGTACTGAGTTTTTAGATCTGCATCATCTGATATTATGAAAAATTCAATGTACTTCTCTGCAGCAGATGTCAGAGGTCAGCAAATCTATTACAGTAATGTAAGTAATCTGGCTTTCTGCCAACCTTTTTTTAAAAAACACTGAAGCAGATAATTTTATATTTACAAATTCTAAAATCCTCCAGGGACTGAATCTCTTTCCCAACAAAAAGCAGAAACTTCACATTAGAGAAATGTATTTCACAGTATATCAAACATGTCTTCATCATTAGCATTTCATAAAAAGAAAAAACAGCCCTTAATCTTTATTAGTCAACATTTTTTTCCCCAGCTACATAACTAGCAATACAAGATCTCATCTGAGCCAGTAACCACTACATTTTCATCTATTGATTATGCAGAATGAATGACTTTTCTGGCTTGACTCTGCTTCACGGGACACATGAGAGCACATCTATTTATAGACATGATAAAAAAAGTAGTTACAATAATGCAAAGGATCTGACCAGCCCAGAAGGAGGAAGGAAATTAAATGTTAAGGCTGCCAGTTTCCTCTTTAATTCTCCCCACTGTGTATGGATACGGCGGGGCTCTAGGGCCGGGGAGGAACCATATGCCCAGGACACACAGTGTGAAAGAGGGAAGGAGGCAGTTCAGCACAACCCCTACAGTATTTTTTTATATCGCTGGTTTCAGTGTTTATTTTTGTTTTCATTCTGGCAGAATAAAATATTCCAGCACGTCTCCCATTGACATCATCTTGCCTTCTCAAGGGCTCCAAGCCCAACACAAACCAGTGCGCAACGGAGACTCTCAGCCACAATAATAATCTTGGAAGGACTTAAAATACCAAAGCCCATTCCTTGGGAGATGCTGCCCCATTCCCATGCTTGGCCAAAAGGTTAAGGAGGTTAATTGCAACGGGAATGGAAGAAGATTTAAATCTGCTCTACTAAATGAATACAGAAACCGGTTAACCCATGGAACTCACTGCCAGTGGATATCTTGGGGCCAAGGGATTAGTGAGATTATGCAAGGATTAGATGCTAATGTAAATCATGAGAACATTAAGCTCTTAGACTAAGTTTCAAAAACATGGAAAAGGGACAGACAATAAATCTCTTCGCTAGTAGGAGTTTGGAAAACACTTCCCTCCTGGGCACATTATGCCACAGTGGCTCTTGCTCCTTCTCTGAAGGCACTGCTGGAGTCGGGGGACAAGATGGCTGGTCTGCCTGGTTCCACAAGGCAACCATCTGGTTCAATAGGTTCCCATTGCAGCTGGGTGGAGCTGCCCGCACGCCCTGCAGCCACAGGGTCTCAGTGCAGGGCTGGGATGAGCACCTGCCGAGTCAAGGCAACTCAGGGTGTCTCCAGAGACAGCAGTGCAAATGGGTCCCTATTGATAACCTCAGACACAGAAACCTGATTCTTTTTCCCTAGAAACTCAGTAGCAAAACATTCCTCTGTTCTAAGGGACCAGCAGGAATCCAAGAGAAGTCTTGTCTTTTTTACCCTGATGGTCTTCAAAAGGGATAAATCTTGGAGCAATGCTGTCAGCGTAAGCAGCGGAAACAAGCTACCTTCAGCAGCAAACAGCTGGTGAGATGACCAGGGGCAGGAGGCAGCTCTCCTAGGCACCAGCAACAAATTCCCAGAAGAGAAGAGGGGAAAGGACTAACCCAAACTCTAAGGCCTCAGCCTGTTTTCCAAAATGGGAACATAAAATACATTGAGGAAATCAAGCAGTGCGTTCCTCAAGTCTGATTTCCCTGGACTGCACTGTACAATTCGAGGGTTATGAAAGCAAGCCTTGCATGCTTTTGTGCAGCACACCACAGCAATAGGTTTATTTGCATTTGTCTGAAGTACAAAACTGGAATGTATTTTATCAGCAAAGACAAAATATGTTTGAGTTAAATTTTCTTCCCAAAGAACCTTCCTTCCTTAAAGAAATGGCTCTTTCATCCTTTCATCAACAACTTTCCTCACAGCCCACTGGGAGTGCTGGTGGGTAATGAGAATGGCACACTGCTGAAAGGTGAGAACTGCGCTGCTGTAAGAGAATTCAAAGACACTTTGTTTTAAGTAAACTGGAAATTAGTGACATTACAAACACAGCTGTTGATTTAGCTGCACAGTCAGGCGAGGGAAGCTCGGGCACTCTTGATCCTACAGCTCAGCAGGGAGATGAACAACTCCAGTCTTCTGCCTTCGGTGCAGATTTACTGCATGGGAAAGATTCAAAGGAAGGGGACAGAGCAGGTTCCCCAGGTCACTCTACCAAAACTGCTACAAGCCTCTGTTTTGGCCACAGTCACCATTTCTGCATCTAAAGGCACACACGCATTTTGTTTGGTAGGTCCATATAGTCCCTGCCATGCTTGGTCCCTATGCTCAGGACAAGATTACACACACCATTTTGCATTGCCCATGGGATGCAGGTCTCCTGGAGGGACTCCAAAATCCTGCCGACCCTTCCTGGGAGCGCTGAGCCACATCTCCACTACACAAAGTTGAACAAACTAAGCGCAACCTCTGCCATGTGAGCAAAGTCTTGCAGTAAAGTACAAGGTGGAAATTCCCAGCAGACCTGGGGAATCTGAGGGGAAAGATCTTACTCTCCATCCCTGGTGCTGCTCCTGCAGAGAAGCATGGCACATCTCCCATCGTGCAGCACCCTCCAAGGGCAACTAAGCTCCCAGCAAGGAAAAGGGGCTTGTTGCCTCGTGTAGAGCCTATCCCTACTCCTGGATGTCAAGAAATGAGGTTATGGTGCGAGACATGCTTTACCTGATGTTGACCAACCATTAGCACTCAGCTCAGCTGCTAGGAGTGCTGGGATCCCAAGAGCATGGGGCACACTGCGCAGCCTCAACGCCCAGTAAGCATCGACACACATGGGTATGGCAGGCATACCCGGGAAGTTCCCCCCTCCTTGTGTGACAACCCACCCGGGAGCACCGGGTAGCACACAGCATCCCCCAGTTCTGCTGGGACAAACTCCTGGGTGGAAAGAAGGATTTGGCTGGGAAAACTATTACCCATGAGGAGAGAGATCATCTGTTTCCATGCGCTGGAAGGCAGTGCCTGACTGTCCAGCACTCTTGCACCCAAGGACTCCCGCTGACTCCAGTGCTGGCCAGTAAGTCTCCAAGACTGAAAACCCAGAAATTTAAAAAAAAATAAAAATCTGTGTTCTCAGATGTTTTGAATGGATAGCTAAGGATCTGTTTTAATGGTAAACAATTACATTCGTCTGTCATCTGATACTTTTAAATTTTGGGGAGGGGGGAAGCTTTCTGAATTTTCAACAGTTCCTTTGTTAAGGCATCTGTTACATAATTGAAAAGATGTTTGTTCAGTGGTATGCTTGGGAGTACAGTTATTTAATCTTAATGATAAAGCCCTGAGGGCAGAAAATCATAAGTAGAAACCTCTTGTTATTTATCAAAAAGAAAAAAACAAAAAAAAAAAAAACAAACCAAAAACCCAGGAAAAGAAAGAGAGAACTGAGACACCTCATCCATCTTCAGGCTTAAATTCGTGCTTGATGGAAAACTATTGAGACAATTTGCAACTTGTGAAGTTTTCTGGGAGTCTGGGACTACCTGAAGCGGGAGGGGGGGGCAGAAAAGTGGGGTGAAGACAAAGATAAAACAACCAAGTTAGTACAGCAACAAAAAACTGCTGCTCGGCAAGTTTTTTTGGTTCAAACAAAGAGCTAGCTGTAGTTTACAGCATGACATAACATTTGATTAATTTTTGCCTGAGGATGTTTTCACACTTAACAGTATAAATCAAAATGTTCTATTAATTATAATGTGTATTGAAAGATAACCATAAGCATTTTCATGTAGATGCTGTACTAGCCTCCTATTTTTTATTCCCTCTAAAAGATTGGCTGCTATTTCCTACAAAACTCCACTGAAATGCTTACACGCTACCGAAGTTATCCAAAAGCTTCAACAAAACCAAACAGTGTTCGCATGGAACGTGGGATTCTCTTGCATACTGAATTACTGCACAGTATCCTTAGGCTAGAGAGACTTTACGGCTGTTAAAGGGAAACCATGTACGGGACTTATTTTGACGTGCCTTGTGTTTCTGACAAAATATAATATTTACGTTGAGTGATTTAGACAGAAAAATGGCAGAATGGGCTCTGAACTGTACAAGACACTGTATCTCCTGGGGTTTAGTCTCTTGGTAAGGGATAGATGCGCAGGGTGCTCTGTGGGTGCCCAGGGGCCACACTCACAGGCAGAATAAAACCTTCTGCAGGTTTGTGTTCAAAGTATGGCCACAAGCCACCCCATCGGATTGTGAAGAACCACGACCTGCTCTGGGGACCAATCTCACCTATCTGCTCCTCAAGTTCTGGGTGTTGTGGCTCTGCACGGCACCCTCCCACTCAGCTGCATGAATTTGGTAAGAGCATGAAGTCTAACGAGCCCCTCTCCAGCTGGGTTTGACTGGGACAGTCTGGTTTTCAAGGCACTACTGACTCATAAGGGCCAGGACACACCTGGGGTATGCTCTGGGTCCATCCCTCCTGGAGACCGCAAGGGAACCAGGCTCCCCACAACTGCCAAAGAGGCCAGGAGGGTTACTGCTCTATGGGATTGTCCAGCTGCCTGCCATTACGCTTTCCAACATCGATACGTTTGTCCACCAAAGCAGCTGAGCAGTCTTACTGCATGCTGCTGCATACCACTATTTCCTGGCCTGAGTGTCTCTGTGTGACACAAGGCTTGCTTTGGAGGAAACCAAGATGAAGCACAGTCAGACCTGGAGGCAGAGAAAGGCCTCAACAGGCAATATTGCTCATATTTTTGGTTTGTTCAATGCATTTTATTGGGAACTTTATATACTTTGCAAAATAGCTGGCTGTTTGGTTTTTTGTTTGTTTGTTTGTTTTTTCTTTGTGGGGGGGAGGTGGTGGTGTAATATTGATGAAAAATTCCTAACAACAACGTCATCAGCATTGCAGAAACACACTCTATCGTTCATGCTGGAAAACTAAAGCTGCCGATCATGTGTTTTATTTAAAAGTGAAAGAAACCTCAGAGCCGGCATGTGAAAACCACATCTGCATAATTAGGGCAAGACAGCATGGAGAAGAGTGCTTTGCAGAAAAGTAGCCGTTTCTGAGGGTTTCTTGGTAAGAGAGAGATGTAGGTACTAAGAGTTTCACAGGAAAGGTTCAAGCTGAATCAGTTCATACCAACCACAAACGCCTCTCACTTTCTGTGGTCATGGAAGGTAAGTGCATTAAAGGATCACAAATGAAGAAAGTAACAACCAAACCAACAACTACTCATAAGCTCTCTATGATTTGAGTCGTGCACAGAGCAACAGCTCCGCAATGTGAAAACATTAATGCTTTTTATATTGGTAATCATCTGTAACATGAGCAATTAAGTACAGTACTAATGGACTATAGCCAAGAGCCTGGTACTAATATTAAAAACGGACACAGATGAATCGTTTTGGAAGGAAAACTAGGCTGACAAAGACATTTTTATGAAGTGCTTGGGCCTATTTGGAATAACCCAATCAGAGGCAGGTTCAGACCAGCCATGCCTACAGTGACAATAACGCATTCATTGGCATCATACGACGCCTGCTATGCTTTAAATAAAAACACCCATTGCTTCTACTCAGCAACCTGCACTTTCATTATTATACTCATTAATAAAAGTTTTCTAACTAATATACAAATAACACTCACTGAAACACTGGCAGCCTTGCCTTGTTTTAAAATGAAACCAGTTACTGGAAACACAAAGGGGACTACATGAAAAATGAATCAGTTGATAATGCACACAAAACCTGTCTTTCCCTTTTACCAGGAAACAAAGCAAACACTGCACCGACTGAAGCACTCTGCCTACCTATAGCACAGTGGCAGCAGCCACCATAACCCCTGCCCCAAACAGGGGGGTGTGAACGACCACAGGGGGCACGGTCATTCTCCACAGCCTTTAAATCTGGCTTTGTTTCAGCTTTTGCCATCCTTGCTACCGTGGGTCTGCAGCAACATGCTGGCGTTTTAGAGGTTATAAGCACCGTTTGAGAAAAGCAACATTTCTTCATGGGATCTGCTAGACAGAGAGGCAATTATGTCCCCTCCATTTCTTAGGAGTTTTGTTGGGTTTTTTTCCCTTTTTTTTTTTTTCCTTCCTTTTTGCCCTTTGAAGGAGTGTGTGAAACTCCACCTTGCAGAGGGGAACTTGGAGAGGGCAGGAAGGTGGGATCAGTACCTGAATGGGACATACGTGCCATTCCACTCCTCAGCATCCTAAGGATGTCACCGAATGGTCGCTGAGCAGCCTTGATATGTTAAAGTTGGTGCAAACAACTAGTAGCTTCTCTGTCATCTTGGAAGAAAGCTAGTTAACACAACACGGATGCCCTAGAGATCTAGTTGTAGAGATGAATGGCAATGCTAAGTCAAACAGCAGTAGGAGCAGTGAAGTCAGGGAACTGCCTGTTCTGTCTCCAGTAAGCAAGGAAGGGCCAGTGGGATTCAGAAAGGAAAAATCATGAGGTTTATTCAGCATTTACTTCCCAGCTTAATTCAATTTCCAGTTTAGCTTTACATCTCACCTTCAAGTTAGAAAATGTATGTGTGTCCTGAATCATGAACGTGTACTCCTGCACTGCAGTTCTAGTTTTAGATTAAATGTCATCTGAGCACTTTGGCTATAAACGAGCATTACATTTACAGGTGCTGTAGTCAGAATTAACAGCTGAAAGAAACCATGACAATGTCATTTACTTTTTTTCCAAGTTTGAAGCTTAATACTTTTTCCCTGTGCTGGAAAAAAAAAAAAAAAGTGTCTAACACTAGAAATCCACGGACTGGACTAGGCACTGAGGGTATACGTCTTTTCGTTTTTCAGACCAGATTTGGTAAAGTCTACTTCAGGTAAGCTCAGGGCTAACCTAAAAATCCTACAAGACTTTTTCTCCAAATGCCATCTTTTGACTTCCTGCCAGAGATGCGGAAAACAGCTTCTGCCTCATATCAGACCTAATCCAGAACTACACAATGGACTCTTGTCATCCAGGAACTCAGATTTGAGCTATTTGGTGTCCTGAGACTCATCTCAACCATAAATTAAAAGAACCCTTTTCTCAGACTGGCTCAAGGCAAGTAGAACTGCTTTGGGTAGCCCAGAAAGGCTTCTCAATCTTGAAGGCATCATGAGTCTGCTCAGGTTTTCTAGTGAGCACAACGGGCTTTGTGGCACTTCGTAGCATACTCCTGAGTAACTACTGAGTAAGTCACACGAACAAGTCTCTATGCATCGAAGAGGAGTCCAATTCAAGGGTTTGCATGTAAAAAAATAAACCACTAGCATGAAAGCAGAAGAGAAAGATAGGGGTTCATGGAGTATTTGTGAATGGCTCATTTATTTTTCCACAACTACAAGAGATGCACTCTCTCAGTGACTCCAGGATTTCAACACAGATCCCAGCAATGCTTGCTCCCTGTGCAACCTTAATTCACAGAAACCTAACTCTTATGTGTGCCTGGGTCTCCTCTGTCAAATAAACATCACCCTACAAAGTACATCTGGTGAGGGAAGACCTACACCGCTAGTTTGAAACCATCAGTGGGTCTGGGTGCAAGAGGCAGCCCTGAGCCTCTTGGTGCTGTAATGATGGAAGGGAAAGAGCTGAATACCCACAACCTGATGAGTCAAGTAAAACAATCTAGAACATTTGTCTGCAATGCAAAGGCAGGGAAAAGCCCTGTCTGATACACACAGCAATGCACTCAATTTGCTCTGCTGCCTGGCCTGATCCCCAAAAAGCTTCCAACTTTTATGGTGGCATTATGCACAACTTTTTTGTGCACCCAAGACCTTATGTTGGAGATGTCCCCTGTAAATAAGGGTGATCAACCTCCCCGTCCATGAGGTGGGCAGAGTCTCCCTTGGAGTCGCTAACACATAAGGCACTAAAAGAAACTGAAAGACTGCCCACTGAACACAGCTCTGCTGTGCCGCCTTGTGCACAGGCAAGTACAATCTCTTTCTGACCCCAGCAAAGTAACTAGCTTATGCCCAGGAACAAGACATTGGACTTTCCTTATCTGAGCTGGAAATTGCAAAGCTTTTTATTAACATTTGCTTGTCTATGAAAAAAAAAAAAAAAAAAAAAAGGAAAAAAAAGAAGAAAAAAAAGAGAGTTGCTTCTAAAAACCATACCAAACCAAAACAACATTCCAGCTCCAGTATTTTATTCAATGCGTGCTGGTTTCACAAGCCCTGGAAGTTATTATCTACATGGGAAGAATAAGAAATCAGCAGTTCTGACCAG